>NW_026690514.1:0-12734 GCF_015227805.2 Hirundo rustica | reverse complement strand
TTTATATTCACTTTACTCGTGGCTCTCTTTTGCCTACAAGCAGCATAGGCTAATTGATTAACGTCTGGATCTTCCTGAGTTCTTAGGTACTGATTTAACTGATAGCACATCCACTCATCATGTGTTCCAAACCATGGCCACTCTCCTGGTAATTTTAATTTTGGCCAGACTTCTGTGCAATAAAACACCATTTTAACCTGATCTAGTCCTTTCGTGGCCTCTAAGGAATCCCATTTAGCTAAAAGTTGTTCTAAGGGACTACCGGGTGGAATGCTCTTTACTTTGTTATTTTCCTTTTGGGATTTCTTCTTCTTACTAGTACATTGTCCCATTTTCTTTAAACTGAAAAAATTTCAAAGGTGCCCTCTACTGACAGGCAACACAGGTTTTTTAAGCAAAAAAAAATTCTTCGGCTTTTCTCACTCTGCTTCAAATCTCCTGACTTAATTCTTGAACACTTCAACATAAAACTTCTAAACTTTATGCTTTTCTACTCTTTCCTACACTTTTGCTTTCATTTAGGGAACAAACTCTCTCTTTCTACTCACTTTCCCAACCTTCCTCACTTTCTTGGACGCTCACACTTTACTTACACCAGGGGCTCAGACTCTCCTCTGACCCCTTTGAGGTGGGTCCTAATGACCTCACCCCCTATGTACCCCCGCGCCTTGCCTCACCCCTGAGACTCTGGACACGCTTTGCGGCGCACGACAGGGTCCCTAGTACTGGCATCCCCTTCTGGGCCTCAGGGCCTTCCCGCGCCTTAGCCCCCACCGGGCCGGACAGCTTCAGTCCGAACCCCGGACTAGACTGCCCTGTCACTAGTACCGTTCCCCTCTTCACTTTTTGAAACGGAGGTAAGAGGTCAGGACTCCGCACGGGTTACCTGGGGGGGTATCCCTTCCTTGTTTCCAAGGATCAACCCGAGCAGGGCCCGACTCCTTTGCCTTCCACCAGGACTGGCTTGACAAATTCTCCCCAGCGAAGCAGCCTCGGCAAGAGGGATGAGTGTGTGTGTGCAGGATGCCCGCCTTGCCTCCAAGCTGACTCCCCACCCCGGTGTCCTCGGGCTATGGGTTTACGGCCTCCTCCCTGAGACCGCGGCAGCACACCCTCTCCGGTGCGTCTGGCTCAGTCCTGGGAAGCAGGGACTCTCATGAGCTCTCGGCACCCGCAGTGTCTGGGGACACCCTGTCAACCCTGGTACGGTTTTCCCGCCCCTCCAGGGATTCTAAACTCTCCTAGGCTACTCTAGCCCTTATGGGGGGGGACCTGCCCCTAATGCGTGCCACTCACACTCTGTTTTCCCCTGCACGCCCAGGGGGGGGTCTTTCTGCCCCTAAGGAGACGCCTCACGCACTAGTTTCTTTCACTTCCCCCTTTTCCTGGCCGGCCTCCTCGCGGGGGTCCGAAACCGCAGTACCGAGGGGTCCACACTCAGTTCTGGGGGTCCAAGCTGCCGGCCCCCGACTCTCTCACACTCCCACTCGCACATCTCCTTTACCCGCCGCCGGAATGCTCACCCTCCGGCGCTCCTCCTCATTGCCGGTCCCAGGCTGCTCCCGCTTGGCCAGCTGTCCCGGAGGTCCGAAGAGCGAGTGGCCGTCCCGTCTTTGGTCCCTCTTCAGGCGTGGCCAGATCCCATGGACGAGCCCCCAAAATTGTTCTGGAAAAAAAAAGAGAGAGAGTCAGAGACTTGCTCTTTTGTATGTTTCTTTATTATCAAGCTTGGCCTTGGGGGAGAGCTTGCTTGCTCCCTTGGCAACGCAGAGGAGGAGGTACACACAGCTTCGCTTCACAGCAAAGCTGGGGACTCCCACCCCCCCTCACAGGCTTTTTCACCTTGCCGGGGAGTCCATTTCGCTTGGCTGATCAGGGGTCATCCAGCGATGGGGACTCCTTCTCAAGTTACGGCGACTAAATAAAACTGCTTCGGGGGACCCCCGTACCTTTTGCACTAGTCTAAAGTGTGACTTCAGTCCTGAATTTTACTTTGGTTCCCTGCTTTTCAGAGTCTCTTGTTCTTGAGTTGTTCCCAGAATTCCAGTGTTCTTTTTATTTGCATATTCAGACACCATCCGGCAAATGGGAGCAGAGATACAGGTAATAAGGTGAATTCTTAATTAACAAACAAGTAAATAAGGTGATAAATCAATATTAAAACAGGAATAAGGCAAATTCTTTATACAGAACTAGCATTAACAATCTTAATGAAATTACTTAACAATTAAGTAACTAAAACATAGATTATTTGAATAGAACTTATTTATAACAGATGCGCCGGTGGGTGATGAGGGTGGAGTTTTGCTTGAAGCCCTTCCTGCAGTTGGGGCATCGGAAGGGCCTCTCCTCTCTGTGAATCTGCTGGTGGCTAAGAGAGTGGAGCTGGTCTGAAACCTCTTCCCACAATCGGAACACTTGTAGGGCCTCTCCCCGGTGTGGAACCCCACAGCAGAAGGGTCCTCTGGGAGCCCAGGCAAGGGATTCAGCTGTGGAATTCCCTCTGTCTCCACAGCAGCTCTCCCAAAAGTCCTTTGGGCTCCCTGAAATACTGTCTCCTGAGGTGATCCATGCCAGGGAGTCCCAGGGCCTCTGGGCCAGTCCCAGTGGGTGTTTTTGCTATTCCCAGTCGTGGTCACTTCAGCTTCTGATGTGCTTAGGCCTGAGTGGCTAACCTCAGCCAGAGCTGACTTACAAGACGAGCCCTGGGCATTATGTGACTAACACCATCAGTTTTATTTAGCTAAAAATAGATGACTGAGGTGCTTATGCCAGCTATTTAACATCAAACCAGCTGCTTTAGAGACTTTCACATAATCTCATTAAGTTATCTGAAAGAAATTTATCTGACATGAATAGAGGCTTGTAGGATATTTTAGGGGAAACCCTCCAAGCTGATGACTGGGATCTGGCACAGTTCTGGCCCCTCCTAGTCAGGAAAAGTGCAATGAGGTCCTGGAGTTTATGTGCTAAAAATACAATCAAGTCACTTTGATTTGCTGATTTGGGCCTATAAAAACTGGACCTAATTTCAGAGCAAATTCAGAGACCTCATCTAGGGGTGGATGCACCATGTAGGATTTTCCCAATTGCTTAGGAGGGTTCTCCAGGTCCTTGCTGTGAAAGGGGGCTTCCCAGTTACTGCAGACTCTGGATGATGGTGGAGTACTGAGGCAATTGGTGATGGATCTTTCTGAGTCCCTGTCCTTTCTCTCTATAATAATGATTACGTGCATTACCTTGCTTCTTTTTTCTTGTTGCTGAAGCCAAGCACATAGTTTTACTGAATGTATAATTTTACTTTTGTGTTGCCTTAATACTCACAGTAGAATAAGACCATTCTTTCTATCACTTTCTGTGTTCTTTAAATCACCCCCGTCAGTTGGCAGAACAGGTATCGGAGCCTGATGAAAGCAAGGCTCTGCTGTGATCTAGCTGGGCCTCATGGAATGCAGACGGCCACTGTCAGTCGATGGAACTCCTGGAAGCAAGGCTCAGATGTGAAAAAGGCTTGTGCACCATGGAACCCAAGAGACCCTGATGGAACCAAGGCTGCAGTGAGTCACAGAGGGACCCCATGGAAGCCAGGAGAGCACTGTGAGGCTGTGGAACAATATGGCACCAAGGTTCCACTGGGACTTGACAGAACCCCATGGAAGTGAATCGCCCCAAACCAGGCCAAGGGACACTTCTGAGACAAAGTCCAAGGAGCAGGGATTTGCCTTATTCAGCACGCCGGGTGCTCGGGGATATCTCCTCCCAACAGCACCCACACAGGCACACAGCAGTTTAGAATATATGGTTATAGTTTATCCTTATTTGTAGTTGTCCTTAGAAAAGGTGGGGTTATGTAAACTATTTCTTAGAACTCATTACTATCATTAGCATAGGTGAGGCGCAGGCACAGCACCCTGGCACCGTGGCACTGAGGAAGGCTCTGCGTTCTCCTTGGTGGTCTCCTAATGAAGGCTGGACGTCTTCATCACTATGCCCTTTTCACCTTTCTCCTCTTGGCATGCACAGTCTCTCGTTAGCCGTTTCAGTGACTTCCTCACTGGTTTTAGCAAGCTCTGTCCTTCAATTCTGCAAGTTTTGTTCCCTGTTGCTTGACAAGTTTCATCCTGTGTCTTAAGCTTGTGGATAGTATTTGTTAGCTTCCATGTGTATCTTATTCTTGTCCAAGGATGCCCAGGCACAGTGCTTTTAACCCTTTCACAGCCAAGGACTGGAGAGCCACTCCCGGACACTGGGAATTCCTGCAGGTGCCCCCACCTTTGCAGACAGTGAGGATCCAACCTCGCTGGGAGAGGGCCCAGCTTTTACACTGTTAAACAAACAAGCTGACATCACTTCTAGTGTGGGAACATCTAGTTTCATTCTCCATTTGATTTCTCCCAAAGCCTGGCCAGGGTTCAAGGAGGAACCAAGGGAGTTGGGTTTGATCCTACAGCCCCAAACAAAGCCAGATGGGGCCTTGTCCGGTTCCCAAATATAGAAAGGTCAATCCATGTTTCACCAATGAACTCATACAGAGGTCTTATTGCTAACAATGCTTTGTTAATGAGCAGATGCAAATATAGCGTTTGGTGTGAAGATTCATCTAGAGGTCAGCTTTGGCTCAGGGCCTGGTGTTCAGGCCTCAGCCAGGGCCTGGTGTTCAGACCTCAGTACTTCAATCATTCCTTTGGCCCACAGATGAACTACAGCCTTCATAACAATTATTTTGATAACAGAGTTTAGATGTAGGTATTATGCATAAAGGCATCAACTCTTGTCTTCAATTATGTGCTCTTCAAGTTCATTACTCAGAGCTATAATTTGCATTCCTTTCAAAACATGCCTAATTGGTTGCTACTCTCTGTTCTTTATCAGATCTCCCTTTTTTTCTTGAGAATGTGTCTCTTTTTAGACAAATCTCAATACTCCATTTCCCAGAACAAAAGGTTAAAATTTTAACATGGAATCATAACACACCAAATTCTCACACTGCAATGATTACAGTGACTGCCACAAATGCATTTCCCAGCAGCCTCCAATTTGGAAGCCAATCCCACCATGAAAAATTTTGTTCTTTCTGCCTCTCTACTCCTGCTCTTTCTATTGAGTTGATTCCTGATTGTTGGACTTCAAACCCATCACTTATTGACATTCCCACAACATTCCTGTCCTAGAATAGCACAGGTTCCTCCTTGTCCCGCAAGCAGATAATCCAAGGCCATGCAGTTCTTTAGAGCCCCATTTGTGTTTGTTGGAGCTCAGTGGATGTGCTATTGTATATTTTAATAGCATCTCTTTTTACTTCTAATGATGGATTTAGCTCATTAATGTAAATTCCACAGGAAAAGATAGTGCACACATAGGGCACAGGGTGAAACAGAATCTCTGGGTTTCTGAGACCAAAGACACTCTTTGGGGGAAAAATGTTCTCCTGGCCCCAACTCTTCCTTGTGCTTGTTGCCAAAGTACCCTCAAAGGCAGCATCAATATTGCCTGGAAACAGGACCCAAACCATCCTTTAGGAATCTGTTTATGGGCAGTCTCCACACAACCAGCAGCTCCCATTCCCAGTAGCAAAGGTCTGATTTCCTATTTCCCACTGTGGGCTGCTGATGGATCCAGGGCTCTTCCCTGTTCTGCTGTTGTGTGCCCAGTGCCTTTTGGCCAGAGGAGTTTCACAGTGGATCTGATCCTTCTGTTGGTGCTGTTTCCAACATTCTGTGACCAAAATCCGTCCTCATCTTCCCAAACCCACAAGTTCTTTTCTTTTTCCATATGCTACTTTTGGATGCATTTTAACACATCCAGCAGTTCAGCCTCTTTTAACCAACTGCCCCACTGCTCTCATGGTGCTCTGACCTCAGCCCACTCCAGAGCCAGCGAGCTCTAGGGAAGGGCTTCCCATCCAGGGATTTTGGACAGGATTCCTCACATTTACATTTAAAAAGTGACATTTTGGTGGGATCTGGCCAGACTATGCCAGTGTTGTTTTACCAGTGGGCAGGGTCAGCACCAAAGACACCAACACCACCTGAAGGAATCAGTGTCATTTACTACAGCTCAAAGCAGCAAAGGAGCACAAAAGGAGCAGCTCAGCAATGCACCCAACCATCACTACCAAAGATTGCCTGCAGGGATTGAGAAAGATCCAGCACCAGTCACCCTCAGACTTTCCCATCACCCACATCCACACATCAGCTGGGGGAAGCTGTCCCAGCCAAGGACTGGAGAGCCACTCCCGGACACTGGGAATTCCTGCAGGTGCCTCCAGCCACAGGTGAGGCTCCAACCTGGCTGTGAGAGGGCCCAGCTCTGATAGTGCTGAATAAACAAACTGACAGCACTTCTAGTGCAGGAACATCTGGTTTCATCCTCCTCTTGGGTCCCTCCCAAAGCCTGGCCAGGGCCCAAGGAGGAACCAAGGGAGGTGACTTTGACCATCCAGCCCCAAACAAGGCCAGATGTCAGATTTCATGGCCTTCTCTGGCTTCTAAACACAGAAAGGTCAATACATGTCTCACTAATGAGTGGATACATCTGTCACAGTGCTAATGACCATGCATATTTCACTAATGAGCAGATACAAAGATAACCTTTGGTTGGAAGGTTGATGCAGAGGTCACCTTTGGCTCAGGGCCTGCTGTTCAGGCCTCACTCAGGCCTCTTGTCCAGGCCTGGGATGAGCAGGGACATCTTTCACCAGATCAGGTTGTTCAGAGCCCTGTCCCAGCTGGACTTGAATGTTTCCAGGGATGGGGCATTGACCACCTGCAGCCCCCCACATCCCCCCTGGCCATGGAACCTGGCTGCAGAAATGGGTCCTTGGGGTGCTTTCCAAGGAAACTTGAAGGGATGAGGGATCCAAAGCCAGCAGTGGGGTCAGTGCAGTGTCCATGGCCACAGCCCCTTGCAATGGCCCAGGGCAGGTTGGGATGATGATCCACCCTCTCTCCTGGCCCAGGGCAGGGCTGCAGTGCTCTTGGTGGCACCTTGGGCTTGGCACACACTTGAGGAGTATTGGAACCTGTGAGGCTGAAAATTTCAGGCTTTCTGAGCTAAGGGGTGCTGGCCCTTAGATAAGCACCACATTTGACTTGAGGTCTTGGAACAGGCTTCCGAGATTGTGTGATAGCACGGGGGTTGTGGGTGTGTTGTGTGAGTGGTGATGTGTGATCTCACAGGGTGAAAAACTTACATTTGGGATTTTAGTGTAGGGTGACATATGAGAGCCAAGATGGAGAACTTTGGGTGTGCATTAGTTGTCTTTTTTGCACCACCTTCTTCCTTCTTATTTCTGAATCTGGCTGGTTTTCTGTAATTAGGTGAAAGAAGTCCGCATTGTGGGTTTCGGGTGATCATAATTGGATTAGAAGTATAAATAGATGTCAACTGTTTATTAGATAATTGGGACTTAAATAGCACTGAATAGACACCATTTTAGGCTCACTTCCTTGACTTGTTAAAGAGAGCTCACATCTCGAGAGTTTGTAATAGATAAGGATAATAAATTTCCGAGTGAGACTTCAAAAATAATGTCTACCAAGTTTTATTTGCCCTGACCTTGGAGCAGGAAAGAGCCAGGAGCTCCAGCAGAGGAGGGTGTCTGTTTTCAACAGGGAAACTCAAAAGTTTAGATTGCTAAAGTTAAAGAAGAAAAACCACTTTTTTGTCTGAGTGCAGCCAGTTCTATGAGCAAAGCAGGTCCCAAGTGAGTGAGGAGAGACAGGATGGGGTTGGGGGATGTGGAGCAATGTTGTCCACACTGGGTCACACCTCAAGTCACAGCTTCTCTGACCAGGGCAGAACTCCTTGGGAGAGACCCTGGATCAATATCAGTCACTGAATGCTGGAATCACCTCTGCTCTAAAGGGAAATATTCATTCATGAAAATAGAAATCCATATTTCTTAGAAGCTCTTTGAAAGATTTCTCCATAAGTCTAGGAAAAAAGACTTCCAAATGAACTGCACCAGACCAGAGGGAAATCAAGGCACAGCCATGGTTTGTCAGGACTTGCTTTCGCCTAATGAGCCCTGTGGTGCATTTGGTGTTGAGTCCTGGAACCTCAGGGCCTGAGAGGAGATTGCACAAACCTTTCCAGCAGTCAGAGTCAGAAGAAAAACCCAAAGTGTCTCAATGCATCAGTGGGTCCCACTGAGGTCCATCCCCAACACAGGCTCCTCATGGAGTCTGTGAAGGAGAGAACTGGAGGTCAGGACTGTATAAAAACCTCTCAGAGACTCAGTGTGGGAAGGAAAATCCAAAGCACCTTAAACACCTTGAGTATCTCAAAGTATTAATGAGACCCATTGAGTGTCAGTGCAAAGCTCTCAAGAGACTCAGAGCAGATAATTGGAGGCCATGATTGCACAGACCTCTCAGACTCAATGTCAAAAAAAAGTTCCTTAATAAACTTTGAGTATCCTGAAGTATTAATGAGCTCCACTGAGACTTTATACTGACTAAGAATCCCAAGGGACTAGTTAAAGTAGATAATTTCAGCCATGATTGCAGAGTCTTTCTCATAGAGTCGGTTTTAAAAGGGAAACACCAAGTACCTTAAAATATCTGAAGTACCTTGAAGTATTATTGAGCCCCACTGAGTGTTGTTCCTGACAAAGCCTCTCAAGGGACTAATTAAAGCAGATAATTGGAGGCCATGATTGCACAAACCTCTCAGAGACCCCAAGGCAAAAGCAAATCCCAAAGTCCTTTGAAAAACCTGCAGTCCCTGGGAGCATTCAGGAGCCCCCCAGGGCCATTGCTGACCAAGGCTCCCCAGGGACTCCTTCCAGCAGATCCTTGAGGCCACTGGGATGTGAGGGGGATGCTGAGGGCAGCACAAGGGGCTGACAGTGCCCAGCCTTGCTGGGGCTGTGCCAGGAGGCCCCAGGGCCTCAGGACAAGGTGTCTCCTCACAGCCCTTGGTGGCACAGAGGCTGCTGTGCCCCAGGACACCAAGACTTGGCTTCTCTTTGTCCCCACCTGTCATCACTGCCTCCAGTTCTCTGCTCTGCCTGGGGCCTGGGGACACTTTCTCTGTCCTGTCCCTCAGTGGGACCCATTAAAACTTCAAGAAACTTTGGAGTTGGATTCTGACTTGGAATTCTTGAGAGGTTTCTTCAGCTCCCTCTCAGGGACTGATGTTCAGGGCCTCAGCACAAAGCCCGAGAGGGTCATTAAAGTCCTTGTGCTGTGTCTGTGCTGCTGAGCTGGGCCGGGCTCCTGGCACAGAGGCAGCTCCTGGCAGCCTAGAAGAGCTTAAAAACACATTTCTCTTAATGAGCAGCACTTCTCCTAGCCCAGCAGGGCTGGGGCACTGCCTGCAGCCACCCCGGGCACAGCACACAGGCACAGAGAGCTTCAATCACTCAGGGCTGGGAAGGAGCTGAGAAGTGACTGCGGGAGAATCACTCCCAGCCCTTGACACAGGAACCTCTGGCTGCAGGACAAGGCAGCTGCAGCTCCTGCAGGGATCTCCTAAAGCTGCAACATCCCAATGCCTACAGACTCTGTGAGTACATTCTCTGATTATCTCTTGTGGAGAGCAGCCAGGGGTGCCCAGGGCTGTCCTGCAGAGCAGGGTCCTGCAGCCCAGGGTGCTGTGCTGGGGCAGGGACTCTGCTGCCTGCCAGGGACAGCTCTCAGCCAGCCCTGGGAGCTGCTCCCAGCACTGGGGGACAAGATCTGGGTGGAATGAGACAGCTGGTAAGGCGTGGAAGGGTTCTCCTTGTGTGGTGAGGATGCTGCATTGTTCAGGACTGCTCCCAGCATGACATTTAACTCCAGAACATTTCCAACTAGATTATACAAGGAGCACAGCAAGGCAGGGGTTGCATAAATGGGAAAATCCTGCTTTTTTAATCTACTGTTCTGTGTTGCCTGGTTGGAAAATTGCACATTGATATTCATCTCTAAGTTCAGGATGAGAAAAATAAAACAATTTTCTCTCTGACCTTAATACACCAGGCAGTGACAGAAATCAGCAGAGAGTGTCTTGCAGGCAGCATCAGTGTCACTTTTCCAGCCTCCTCAGGGTTGCTCTGACGTTGCCATCAGAGCCTGCAGAGCCAGAGCTGCCCCTGGGCAGTGCCTGAGCTGGGAGGGCTCTGCAGGGCAGAGCTGAGCCCCCAGGGCTGGGCTGGGCTCTGGCAGCACTGGCAGGGCCCAGCCCTGGGCACAGGGAAGCAGCTGCAGGCAGGGACAGCTCCAGGCAGCAGAGCCCTGGGCAGGCAGTGGTGGGAAAGTGCCACCAAGCTGTACTGGGATATTGAAAGTCCTCTCCAGACCAAACTAATCCATTACATTTTTTACAGATCCCCATGCCAAGACACTGCAAATGTGGTGTCCCAGCTCCCTCTGCCTTGGAGATCTGGGAAACAGTGGAGCGACAGAGCAGCTCCCCTCACCCTTCACTGAGTTACAGCCAGTGCTCTTGCCTTGCACAGTTCTCTCTGATCTCCCTGGGCACAGCAGGAAACCCTCTCCAACTGCCTTTGGCCATCACCGTTCCTTAGCCCTGGCACAGGAGATGCTGCCAAGCTCCTCTGCCTCAGGAGCAGTTTGGGCTGATGAAGTCCAACCCCAGGACTGGCCCCTGTCCCTGTTCCCATGACCCCAGTGCTGCAGAGCAGAGCTGACCCCTCGGTGTCCATGGGCAGAGCCCCTGCTCATCACAGCAATGGGGCCAGATCCCAGCAGAGCTCCAGGCACGGGGCTGAAGGAAGGGCTCTGAGAAAAGGAAAACTGGGTGGCACAGAGCATCAGGGGAAGGGCTGGGAGAAAGGGACTTGGACATTACTCAGCAGTGTCTGCCTTGACTTATCACTGTGTCCTCCTTCAACAGAACTCCATGGCCAGAGTGATGAAATGTCCAACAGCAGCTCCATCAGCCACTTCCTCCTGCTGCCATTGGCAGACACGCGGCAGCTGCAGCTCCTGCACTTCTGCCTCTTCCTGGGCATCTCCCTGGCTGCCCTCCTGGGCAACGGCCTCATCATCAGCGCCGTAGCCTGCGGCCACCACCTGCACACGCCCATGTTCTTCTTCCTGCTCAACCTGGCCCTCACCGACCTGGGCTCCATCCTCACCACTGTCCCCAAAGCCATGCACAATTCCCTCTGGGACACCAGGTCCATCTCCTACACAGGATGTGCTGCCCAAGTATTTTTTTTTGCCTTTTTCACCTCAGCAGAGTTTTCTCTCCTGACCATCATGTGCTATGACCGCTACGTGTCCATCTGCAAACCCCTGCACTACGGGACCCTCCTGGGCAGCAGAGCTTGTGCCCACATGGCAGCAGCTGCCTGGGCCAGTGCCTTTCTCAATGCTCTCATGCACACAGCCAATACATTTTCCCTGCCCCTGTGCCATGGCAATGCCCTGGGCCAGTTCTTCTGTGAAATCCCACAGATCCTCAAGCTCTCCTGCTCACATTCAAACCTCAGGGGACTTGGGCTCATTGCAGTTAGTGTCTGTTTAGGACTTGGTTGTTTTGTGTTCATTGTTTTCTCCTATGTGCAAATCTTCAGGGCTGTGCTGAGGATCCCCTCTGAGAAGGGACGGCACAAAGCCTTTTCCACCTGCCTCCCTCACCTGGCTGTGGTCTCTCTGTTCCTCAGCACTGTCATGTTTGCCCATCTGAAGCCCCCCTCCATCTCCTCCCCATCCCTGGATCTGGCTCTGTCAGTTCTGTACACGCTGGTGCCTCCAGCTCTGAACCCTGTGATCTACAGCCTGAGGAACCAGGAGCTCAAGGCTGCAGTGTGGAGACTGATGACTGGATGCTTTCAGGAACATTAAACTGCTGACAAAATTCTGAAAATCACTTGTAATAAAAGTAATTTTTGATATTTCTTGTTGGTTTATTTTGGAGGATCTTTTTCTTTGTTTCAATTCTTTAATCTTGTCCACAAAGAAATGTCATTGTGCCATTTCTCATTTTGTTTCTCTCCACCTTCCCTGTGGCCACAGACTGTGTCAATAAGGGGCTGAACTCATGGAGGCCATAAAAGAACTAAGAGATTTTCCAGCCAAGTTTTCTGCAGAGATCCCCCTTTTGTTCCCTTCTCTGCAGCTGCAGCAGCAATGTCTGTGTGCAGAGCTGGGGCAGATCAGTGCTGGCACAGCAGCTGTGCCCAGGAGCAGCAGCACTTGGTGTTGCCAGTGCTGCTCCCGTGCCCCTGCCCCGCTGCCCTCCTGGCCCTGGTGTTGCTGTAGGGCCTGAGTGCTCTCGGGGCCGGGCACAGTGCTGGGGGTGGCAGTGCCGGGGCTGCAGCAGGGACAGGCCATGGGCACTGCTGGGGCAGCGCTGACGCCTCAGGGCAGGGCCTGGGGGCTCCAGGCTCCTTGCCCAGGCTCTCTCCAGAACACGCCCAGGCCAATGCTCAGCAGAGAAAAGCCCCGTGAGCAGCCCCAGGGTGGCCGTGGGCAGGCTGGGGGCAAACAGCATGGCTGGGGCTCTGCAAGGTCCCTGGGGGAGACGGGAAGGAGCAGCAGAGCAGGGGCTGATCCATCCCCACTGCGCTGGACACCCCAGGGCAGCGTCCCAGAGCGTCCTCATGCACCTGCCAACAACATCCCCCCTCTGCAGCCCTGGCCTCTCCCCCAGCTCACACAGGTGCCACATCCTTGCAGGCACAGACACAGCAGCACTGGCTCAGGAGCCCCTGTTTGCACTGCCCAGAGCAGGCGTCAGCACCCCCAGGGTGTTGGTGTGGGGAGATGAACCTGAGTGAG
>NW_026690513.1:0-20987 GCF_015227805.2 Hirundo rustica | reverse complement strand
TGCTCCAGTCTGGAACAGGGATCAGCATTGTGCCGGGATAATCAGAGAACTGAGGTGTGTGCTGGAATTCAATCCCCTCCCCATCCCGCAGCAGCCCTGCATTTCCCACCTCCAGCCTTGGTCTCCAGCACAGCCATGGAGGCTCTTTGGGCTCTGGATTGTTCCTGCAGCCACCAAGGGCAGCTGAGCTCTGCCTTTGGCACAGTCAGCCCTGCCCAGCCCAGGCAATGCCCAGCAATTCCTTGTGTGTGCCTGGCCTTGCTGTCAGCCCCAGCAGCGGCTGCGTGGCCCCTTTGTGCCGCGCTGGCCCAGCCATGGTGCCACAGCCCCTGTGCAGGCCCAGGGCAGGACAGGAGCATTGCGGGTGGGAATGGCCCCTGTGCCGTGGTGCCCACAGCAGCCTTGGGGCTCTGTGCCCCATGGCCTCTCTGCTGGGCAGCCTCTGCCAGCTCCTGCAATGCCCGTGGCACCTGTGGGCCTGCACAGACAGCCCTGCCCCGGGCTCTGCCGGGCTCTGGGCCAGCAGAGAGGCCGGGCAGGGCTGGCCATGGCTGGGAACAGGCCCTGAGCCCTGCAGGAGGATGGAGCTGGGCCACAGCCAAACTGCCCCGCAAACCTGGGCTGAGCAGCCAGGGCTGGCAATGGCTGGGGACAGAGGCTGGCACTGACAAATGTCCTGGGCCGTGTTCCTGCTCTGTCCATGCCACCAAGGGCACTGATCAGCCTCCTCTCTGGGCCACTTGCCTGTTTTCAATGCCTTCCACAGGCGCTGGCCCTGCCCCACAAGGCCTGGGCTGAGTCCTGCCCCTGCCCGCTCACACAGGCTGAGATGGACACTGATGGTTTCTGTGGCAGGCTCTCTCAGCCTAGCCCAGCTCCCTCCAAGCTCTGCCAGCTGCCCTGAGCTCTCGGCAGCACCAAGGGCCTCTCCCCAGCACAGCCCAGCCGGCTCTGGCCCCACAGCTCTGCTCAGGGCAGGCTGCTCTGGGCAGGGGCCCCACGGCCTCAGCCCCTCGGAAGGGCACAGCAGCAGCTGCAGCTCAGACAGGACTCAGCCCCAGCCATGGGGAAGGTGCTGGGCCAAGGGAAAAGCAGGCTCCCTGTGTGCCCTGCTCCCCTCTCCCTGAGGTGCTGAGAGCTCTGCAGCTCCTGCTGCCATCCCATCTGCCCAGGCCAGCACAACAGCCCCGGCCTTGGGGCCCTCAAGAGCTGCTCCTGCTCCAGGCCCAGGATCCATCCCAAAGCTGGGGCAGCCAGAAAGCTGTGCCCATTTCTGTTCATTCCTGCTCTGATGAGGATGGATCCTCAGCCCCTTGGGGGTTGCTGATGAGTTTTACTACTCCAGAGGCCTCTTCATTCTTGAGCTCTTCACTTCAGGAATTCAGTGACAAAAGTTCATAAACACTTGTTCAAGTGTATCCGAACAAGAAAAGCCCCTGGGCTTAATTTCAGGTTTTTATTCTTATCTGGTTAATTAGACAGATTTTGGAAGTGTATTCAAAGTGAATATACTATATGGAAAACAATGAAGAGAGGACTGTTTTCTCCTGTTTTTGTTTCCGGTTTATAGATTGATTTCAGCAATGTTCAATTGATCTTGACCCCCAGCACCTTCTAATGCAGTCTGAATAGATATGAAAACCAAGTCCCTTCATGGTTGACAATTAATCAGACTTTGTCCCCACCCCCTTCTCACGCTTTCCCTCATCCATCCCTGTGGAGAATCTTTCTGTGGAGAATTTTTCTGATGCATGGCTGCACAGCAAGGGCCATGATACTGTTAAGTCGGTTGGAATGTAACTATGTCTATGTGGTGTACATGATGATTAACAAGGATATAATATCCTTGAGCACTAGAATGATACAACAACAAAGGTGTTGTTAGTACAAAAATGCTGAAAAATGCTAGGCTAAGGAACTGAAAATGCTAGATTAAGAAAATTGTAACCGCAAGGCTGATTACAGAAAGAACATGCGTCAAAATATCATAAGCCAATCATGAGCTATAGTTTTGTAATATATATGAACTAATTATTGACACTATATATTTGCTATTAATCTAAATAAAGCTGAGACTTGTTGATCATCATCGGATGTGGCTTGTCTCCCGTTGTTTTCCGACAAATGGTGACCATTCCGACGTGATCCACGACTGGGAACAACGTAGGGTTCGGGTCCTGCAAGCAGAAGGACGGCTTAAGAGCAACAGAACCTGGGAGTGCTCCGTGCCCTGAGCGACCACAGAGGTGGGCTTAGCCGATACGTGCTGCCGAGACCTGGAGAGGCTGCAACAGCACTGACGTAATTATGGACAGGCAAGTGGCATATGATTTATTTACGGCGTTCTTGCAGAAACGCCAGATTAAGGGATTAAATTTGGGAAAAGAGTTACCTGAACTTTTAGAATATGGTTATTCTCAAGGGTTTTTTATTAAGCCTCATACTGTTCATGAGTTAGTGGAATGGAGACAATGTGGGGATAAGCTATGGGAGCTCACATTAGACGATGATAAGACAGCCAAGAAAATGAGCAAACTATGGAGGGTGGTACATAATGAGTTGTTGTTATGTCAAGCAAAAAGAAGGGCAGCTCGAGAACTAGTGTCAGCTCAGGAAAAGAATAAAGATTATAATCCCTTCTTAGGCACTAGTACCCCTAATCCTCCCGTATTCACTACCATACATTTACCAGCCTCAGCACCTCCTCTGGCAGAAGTAGAATCTAGACAGGGAGCCAACAATATAAGGGAGCCTCCACGCAGCCCCGGGAATGCTACCCCCGTATTGCCTCAGGTGGCCATGTTCCCAGATAGCCAGGAGCCTATCCCTGGGGCAGAATCTGACCTTGCGGGGGCTATGGCAAGGGAACGCCGCGAGGTGTGGGCAGCCTTGGCGCAGCAAGGCGCTGAGCAGGGTGATAAAGATATGTTGGAGGCTGCCTCTGATTGTTTAGCTTTTCCGGTTACTTTTACGCCAAATCCAGCAGGAGGTTTGCAGGCAACAGTTACAGTTTTAGATTGGAAAATGTTAGCGCAGCTGCGCTCTACAGTTGGGCAATATGGGGTTACTAGTGAGCCTGCAAAACAAATGTTAGAGTATCTTTTTAATGCTCATGTTTTGTTGCCAGCAGATATAAAAGGGATAGCCCGACTCATTTTTACGCAACATCAACATTTGTTATTTACTGCACATTGGCAGGCAGAAGCACAAGCCTCAGCGGCTGTGCAAAGGGGACAAGGTGATCCACTACAGGGTATAACGTTAGATGAATTGTTAGGGCTGGGACCCTATCAAAGAATGGAGGCTCAAGCCCTTATGGGACCAGACAAGTGTCGAGAGGCTATGGCAGTAGCAAGAAGGGCCATCGATAAGGTTAAAGCTCCGGGGGGATTACCCATATATATGGGAATCAAGCAGGGTCGTGAGGAAACCTTGGGGTCCTTTGTAGACAAGGTAGCAGAAGCCATAGATAGAGCAGGTGTTCAGGATTACATGAAAGGGGCATTATTGAAACAGTGTGTTTTACAAAATAGCAATTCACACACTAGATCAATGATAAATACTATAGCAGGGGATTGGTCAATAGCTGATTTATTAGAAAAGGCAGCAACTGTGCCATCAGGAACGCAGGCATTTTTAGTTGATGCTATAAAACAATTAGAGCTTGGTTTACAAGAGCAGGCAAAAGCTTCTCAGACGCAGGTAATGGCAGCTCTTGCTCTGCTTCAAGCGGCAACAGCTAGCACTGGTCCTCGCTCCTCACCTTCTGGTGCTCGCATGAAATGTTTTCGTTGCGGCAGTAGCGGACGTATCCGAAGAGAGTGTAATGCTGCAGGGGTTTGGTGTGCAAAATGCCGCGTTGACACACATAACACCAGCGCCTGTCGACGGAGGTCGGGAAACTTGAGGAGCAGCGCGAACAGTCGCCGTGCCGGGACACAAGTAGCGGCTGCAACGTCAACAAACAACTGCGACCAGCCACCAGCGGGAGCCTTGGCATGGACGTGGCAGCCGCAGTAGATGTCACTATAATGACCACAAATCCTCTCAAGATCCCCACGGGACTTATAGGACCTATTATAATCAATGGACAACCAGTAGGTGGACTTTTGCTGGGGCGCTCTTCCACGACTATGCTGGGATTGTTTGTTTTACCTGGTGTCATTGATGCAGATTATTGTGGGGAAATTATGATTATGGCTTATACTCAATACGCCCCCCTGCAGATAAAAAAGGGACAAAGACTGGCACAATTAATACCCCTTCCTCAATTGGTGAAAGATATTTCTCCTATGCGACATGATGCAAGAAATCAAGGGGGTTTTGGCTCTACAGGAGGACTAACATTATTAACCATAGATCTTTCTACACGACCTCGGAGGGCAGTTGAGCTCTGCCTCAATGGACAGATAAAAAATTTATGAGATTATTGGATACTGAAGCGGATACCAGCATTTTTGCTCCAAGTAAATAGCCTCATGATTGGCCTCTGCAGGCAGCTGCCACAACAGTGACTGGAGTAGGAGGAATGACTCTAGCTAGTCGAACACCGACGCTCACTGTAGTCATTGATGGGAAATATGCACAAGCATCCTTTTCAATTACACCACTTCCACCTACAGTACAGTGTTTAATTAGTCGAGATGTGTTGGCACAACTTGGTATTGTTCTCACCAATGATCACCCTTTGGGATAATGGCTGCTGCTTGGACTTTCCCCATTCCTCTCACCTAGAATACAAACACTCCGGTGTGGGTTAAGCAGTGGCCATTGAAAGGGGAAAGCTTACAACATGCACATGCCTTAGTACAAGAGCAACTTCAACAAGGTCACCTGAAACTGTCTACCAGCCCATGGAACACCCCTATATTTGTTATAAAGAAAAAATCTGGAAAATATCGACTGCTTCACGACCTTCGTGCAGTGAACGCCCAAATGGAACCAATGGGAGCTCTTCAACCAGGTTTGCCTAACCCAGCTATGTTGCCTCAACATTGGCCTTTGTTAATAGTAGACTTAAAAGACTGTTTTTTCACTATAGCATTGCATCCTCAAGATACACCTAGGTTTGCTTTTACGTTACCAGCTGTAAATGGTCAGCACCCCGATCAAAGGTTTGAATGGGCTGTGTTACCTCAAGGCATGCGCAACAGCCCCACCTTGTGTCAACTTTTTGTTAATGCTGCCCTACAGCCTCTAAGGCAGCAGTGGCCTCAGGTTATCATTTATCATTACATGGATGACCTTTTGTTTGCACAACCTCAGCCCTTTTCGGATTTACAAATTCACCAAATTCAACAGACTCTTGCTAAACAAGCTCTGATTGTAGCCCCTGAAAAAATCCAGCGATCTTCTCCATGGAAGTATTTAGGATGGATTTTAACAGAACAGACGGTTACTCCCCAAAAGCTGCAATTTCATCACAACATTACTACATTACATGATGCACAAAAACTGTTAAGGGATTTACAGTGGCTCAGGCCTATAATTGGAATTCCTAATAAACTAATTAATCAATTACGTCCTTTGCTGAAAGGGACTGACCCCACACAACAAGTGACTGTTTCCCCTCAACAGCAGCAGGTAATTCAGCTCATTGCTGAGTGCATTTTACAGGGCCAGGTTCGCCGGAGAACTTTAGATCTTCCTGTTGACTTAGCCATATGGCTGGGCCCCACTCATTTTATGGGTGCATTGGTCCAGCATCTCAAGAGAACGGGGGAACAATGGGTGCTGGAATGGGTTATGCCTCCACTACAACAACAAAAGACTGTATGGCAAAAAATTGAGCTATTGAGTCTACTTATCAAGAAAGGACGTCAACGTGTAGTACAAGTTATGGGTTTGGAGCCTGATACCATTTTTCTGCCACTGCAACGAGATACATTGGATTGGTATTTGGTTAATTCTGTTGAATTACAGGAAGCGCTATTAGGCAGCACTAGTACTATCGCACCCAATAACAGCAAGCCTCCACTGAAATGGGTAGGGATGCAAAAATGGATGTTAGTTCCTAAAAGAAGTGACAGGCCCATACCGGGAGCACTTACTGTATATACAGATGCCGGAAAGAAATCCCGTAAGGCTGCCATTACATAGCAGAAAGAAGGGTCTTGGGAAAAGAAAATGTTGTCAGCGAAAGAAGCCGATACTTTGCAGACACTAGAGCTCTTTGCTGTGGTCTGGGCAATATCTCATTTCAGAGAACCAATTAATGTAGTGACTGATTCACTATATGTGGCAGGTGTTGTTGCACGAATAGAAGATGCCTTTATCAAAGAAGTACGAAATCAGAGACTCTATCAGCTTTTGATGCAGCTGAATAAAGCTTTGCACCAGCGAGAACAACCCTATGCAGTAATTCATATTCGGAGTCATAAATGGAACATTGGTTTAGGAGAAGGAAATCAGCGAGCTGATGAACTGGTATCTACAGCCATAACCGTGCCATTGCCTCAACATGTGTTAGCACAAGAGGCTCACTCCATTTTCCATCAGAACGCAAAAGGACTTCAGAAAGAATTCCACATTTCACATGCAGAAGCCACTGCAATTGTTAGAAGCTGTCCCATATGCTGTCACCATAATGGAGGTTTAGGGCTAGGGACAGGGGTTAATCCTCATGGAGTAATGGCCAATGAACTGTGGCAAACAGATGTCACGCATGTTAATAGTTTTGGTCGCCTGAAATATGTTCATGTGACAATTGATACATACAGCCATTATATTTGGGCTACGCCTCAGTCAGGTGAAAGGGCTATTCATGTAATTAGACATTTAACTAGTTGTTTTTCAGTCATCGGAGTTTGTCGACAGCTAAAAACAGACAATGGTCCAGCTTATGTCAGTAGCAGGGTTCAAACCTTTTTGAAACAATGAGGTGTGAAGCATGTTACAGGAATACCGCATAATCCTAGGGGGCAGGCAATTGTAGAGCGAGCAAATGGTACTTTAAAAACTTATATTGAAAAATTTAGCCATATCACAGATATTCAGGAACATGTGGCTAAAACATTGTTTGTATTGAACTATTTGTGTGTATTTGGATCATCAAAGGTACCAGCAGTTATCACACATTTTGACAGCCCTAGTGAGAACAAGACAGAACCAACAGAAATCTGGGTTAGATACAAATGTTTGAAGACAGGTTTATGGCAAGGTCCAGTGAAAGTATTATATTGGGGAAGAGGATATCTTTGTGTTTCTACCCCTACAGGACCTGAGTGGATTCCAGCTCGGTGGACGAAGCCATCATCAAAACCTCAAAGTGGAGGACATCAGGAATCCTCAGTTACAACTAGACGGCTTGGTTCGCCTTCATCAGAAGTTCCTGTTGACAGTGACTGAACCTACCCTCTGTTATATATACAATAGACCATTTTGTACTTTTAATAGCCTGTTGAGCGAATTGTTAATTAAGGATTAATAATTTTTTGTTATTGTTGCTGCTTTTGTTGTACAGATGATAGCATGAGAGTTTTGTACCTACTGTTCTTTTGTTCCTGTATAGCAAGTGCTTGGTGGGTTCCCCCACAGCCAAAAACAAATGTATGGGTCACTTTGGCTAATTTAACCAATCAGGAAGCAATATGTCTTTCTCTTTCATCCCCCGGAAATCCTTTTTCCACATGTTTGGTAGGATTGCCTGTTGATGAATGGCCTTGCCCTTCATGGATCCCTACTTGTCAAAGGAACAATTCCCGAAAAACAGTAGATGCTTGGGACAAATGGGCGCCTTATCTACCTTTAGCAGCCTTAGAACCACAAGAGATTGAATTATTAGGATCAGTTCAGGCTGATGGATGTGTTGTTTTTAACTTTACCAGTAGAACCTTACGTTCTGGAAAAAACTATACCACAATAGTTAACTCTTCTTTGGCAGTTTATCGAAATTCCACACTTTGGTGTAACTATACTTCTCCTATTGTTTCTGTATCTACTTTAGCACCACTTCAATTACCTTTTGGAATGTTTTTTATTTGTGGTGACAGGGCCTGGGCAGGCATTCCCTCTCGGATGAGAGGTAGTCCATGCACATTAGGACGACTATCATTGCTCACCTCGAACACATCTATGATTTTACATCGAACAGGTGCTCGGATGCGAACAAAAAGAATGGCCCATCAGTTTACATCAGAGTGTAAATCAGACATGGAATTTTAGTCCCCAGATAAAATAATTGCTGCATCCGTCCTTGCCCCAGGAGTAGGAACAGCTCAGAGCTTGGCTACTCTTAATAAATTAGGGTGTTGGCTGGCAAAACAAACTAATGCCACGTCTCTTGCTTTAAGTAGCTTATTAGTAGATGTAGATTCGGTCAGGCATGCTACTTTGAAAAACAGGGCCGCGATTGATTTTTTGCTTTTAGCACAAGGTCACAGATGTGAGGAGTTTGAAGGAATGTGCTGCATGAATTTGTCTGACCATTCTCAGTCCATTCATGCTCAAATATCAAGTTTACAGAAATTGACAGAACAATTAAAATTGCAACAGGGGTGGAGTTTAGACGGATGGCTCGCTTCTTTGGGATTAGGACCTTGGCTGACCTCAATGATAAAAATAGTCATTGTAGTAGGCATTGTGATTGTTTTGTTGATTATCTGTTTGCCTTGTATTTGTATTTGCTTGCAAAATTTGATACAACAAGGAGTTCAGAAAATGTTTAATCAGCATCTCCTTGTGCAATTTAAAGAAAACGGGGGAAATGTGGAGAATCTTTCTGTGGAGAATTTTTCTGATGCATGGCTGCACAGCAAGGGCCATGATACTGTTAAGTCGGTTGGAATGTAACTATGTCTATGTGGTGTACGTGATGATTAACAAGGATATAATATCCTTGAGCACTAGAATGATACAACAACAAAGGTGTTGTTAGTACAAAAATGCTGAAAAATGCTAGGCTAAGGAACTGAAAATGCTAGATTAAGAAAATTGTAACTGCAAGGCTGATTACAGAAAGAACATGCGTCAAAATATCATAAGCCAATCATGAGCTATAGTTTTGTAATATGTATGAACTAATTAGTGACACTATATATTTGCTATTAATCTAAATAAAGCTGAGACTTGTTGATCATCATCGGATGTGGCTTGTCTCCCGTTGTTTTCCGACAGGGGTTCGCTAGAAGATCCCTATAGTTTAATAGTGAGAGGGCTTTAGGACCCTGCGCCGGAGTGTGTTTGCGTAACGCGGTTAGAGATTTTTTTTCTCTCTGCGGAACGGCTGGAGTTCCGTGTACCGGGGAAAACGGCGTGTTTTTGGGGTGGGCTAGCTACGGGAGGGTCCCGGGACAGAAGCCGGCACCGGGACACCCCCCTGCCCGTGTCCCCGCAGTCGGGAGAAGCGGCCAGAGACGGCCGCCCCGAGCCGCGACCAGCCCGCCTTGCCTCTGATACCTCGGGAGCGAGCGGGACGCAGCGGCGTCTTTGGTTTTTCACCTCAGGGGTTAAGATTTTTCGAACAGTTTGCCTTTTAAAACATCAGAAACATGGGCATACGTTTATCGAGAAATCAAAAGAGTGCTTTTAAACAACTTAAAAACATTTCAACAGGTCTAAAATTTCCTGATAAGCTCTTAATCAAATTTATTTCCTGGCTGTCAGCTGAGATTCCAGACAGCACTCTACAAGATATAGATTCTGTTTCATTTTGGGATGACGTGGGAAAATTAATAACTTTAAAAGTTGAAAATGGGGAAAACAAAATTTCTTTATTTATTCCAATATTCTTACAAGTACGCAAGAAGCTGTTAGAAGCAGAAAACAGCAAACAGCCATGCAAAACCTCTCAGCAATTCCCTGTTCCCGAGAAGCAGGGATTCCCTGATTCCGTACTGGATTCTGCTCCTCAAACCCACCCATCATCCTTATACCCTCCTCTCCCACCTGTTTTCTCTCAGCAAGATGCAATTTTTTTTTTTCTTTCTTCCTCTCGGGGCTCTGGCCACGTAGATGAGACCCTCGGGGGTTCGCACCACGCGGTCGTCCCTGATGGCGGACGGCATTGCATTCCTCCTTCCCACTATCCCTTCTTCCCCCCACTTCCCGCCCCGACCCCATATCTCTCACCCATTCCCCACTCCACCCTTCTCCCCAGTGTCTCCCCCTTCCTCCCAGCGGCCACGCGAAGGGGGAGAGGGGAGGGTGCCTTACAACCACTGCTCCCAGCGCGGATAGGGATAGATAATGAAGGGCGGCTGCCAGCCCGCAGCAGCGGGGGGGGGGGGGGGGGGGGGGGGGGGGGGGGTGGTCCCCCGCAGCAAGGGCTAAAGAGCAGCCTAACCTGGGCCCCAGGGGAGGAGGGAAGAGCTGCCTGTTGCTGGATCCCAGGGAGGGGGTGGGACAACACCCTCTGGCTGCCTGGGCAATAGAGAAGCAGCAAGACTTTTAGCAACTCAGAATAATGATGAAGAGAGCATACCATCTGTGGCTCCTGTAGTATATGTAGACAAAAGACACCTGCGTAGAGAGTATTTGCCTTTTTCATGCCAAGATAAAAAAAAAAAAAAAAAAAAAAAAAAAAAAAAAAAAAAAAAGAGCTGTGTAAAATGCAGAAACAATTTGGGAAATCCAGTGAAATATTTAAGAGCATGATGAAAGCTACCTTCAAGTCAAATGAGATGGCACCCAGTGACATTAAAGATTTATTCAGATGCCTATTAACTCCCTCAGAGTATGACCTATAGGAAGGATTATGGAAAAAAAACGTTGAAAACAGTATTGCAGGAAATTCAGCAAACTCCTGATGCTCAGGACAGCGATTACAATGACATCACACATGATCATTTGTGCGGTGAAAGTGATTTATCTAGTGCTGTGCGAATGAGCAAATTCGGTTGTTATCCAAGTCAGTTTTAAATAAGATCTGTAATGCTGCAGAAAAGACTTTTTATCAGATTCCATCACCTGAGATAAAGACCAGTTATGTTAACATTAAACAGTTTCCTTCCGAGAATTTCTTGCAGTTTGTGGACCGTCTGAAAAGTCAAGTAGAAAGACAAGTGCAAGACCCAGAGGTACAGGCAGAATTGATTAAGGAGATGGCTCAGAAGAATGGTAATGGGACCTGTCGTAGAATCATTCTTAGCCTTCCCCTTGACCCATCGCCTAGTCTCGCACAGATGATAGAAGCCTGTACCAAGAAAGTAGAGCTTTTCAGTGCATCTGAAAGGAATCCAGGACTGACACACCCAAAGCCTGTGGCAGCTGCAGCACCAGGAGCAAGGAGGCAACCGATGTCATCAGACCAGCTGCAGCACATCATCTGCCACCGCTGCAAAAGGCCAGGACACTTCGCCAAGGCCTGCCCAGAAAACCAGAAACATCTACTGATTAGACAGTAATTACAGTGGGCCTGCAAAACACTTCACAAGACATGAAAGTTAACCACATAGAACCGAATAGAAGATAAAGTTCAAAGGATGCCACCTTGGAAGTACCTGGGTCTACAAATAGCTGCAAGGACCATTGTTCCGCAGAAATTGGAAATTGAGTGTAATCCCAAAACCCTAGCAGATCTCCACTCCTTGTGTGGGTCTTTGAATTGGGTAAGACCTTGGCTAGGCCTCACAAATGAAGATTTAGACCCTCTCTTCAATTTATTAAAGGGGGAGAAAGAGCTGGTTTCTCCCAGGGTACTGACCCCAGAGGCAAAGACAGCAATCAAAAAGGTACAGAAGGCCTTATCAGAGAGGCAGGCTCATCGATGTGAGCCAAACATACCTTTCCAATTCATTGTTCTAGGAAAACTGCCACATTTGCATGGTTTGATTTTTCAATGGATTGAAGGGCAGAGAGATTCACTCTTGATCATAGAGTAGGTCTTCCTCTCTCACCAAAGATCCAAGACCATCACTGAGCCACAAGAGTTGATAGCTCAACTGATTCGGAAGGCAAGGGTGAGATTGTGTGAGCTGGCTGGTTGTGACTTTACGTGTATTCACCTTCCGGTCAAACTTTCTAAGGAGGGAAGGAACTCTCCCAAGAGATTGACCAAAGAGATGTTTGAGCATTTGCTCCAGAGCAATGCCAGTCTCCAGTTGTCTCTGGACAGCTACAGGGGACAAATATCAGTCCATGCCCCGTCTCACAAGTTGCTCAATGAGGAATTCCACCTCATTCCTCGTGAGGAGTCGGAGACCACTCAAGGCTCTCACAGTGTTCACGGACGCATCCGGGGCTTCCCACAAGTCGGTGATGACTTGGAGAAATCCTCAGACTCAGCGTTGGGAAGCTGATGTGGAGTTTGTGGAGGGATACCCCCCCAAGTGGCTGAACTAGCTGCAGTGGTAAGAGCCTTTGAGAAGTTCTCGGAACCAATTAATTTGGTAACAGACTCTGCTTACGTGGCGGGGGTAGTGTCCAGAGCGGAGCAGGCTGTGATCAAAGAAATTGACAATGAGCATCTCTTCAGATTGCTTTCAAAGCTAATTTATTTAATTTCTCATCGAGAACATCCGTTCTATGTGATGCATGTAAGATCACACACTGATTTGCCAAGTGAAATTGCAGAGGGGAATCGTCAGGCAGATTCCCTTGCTGCACCTGTTAAAAATGCACGTCTCCCTGATATCTTCCAACAAGCAAAGCTGAGTCACCAACAATACCATCAGAATGTGCCAGGCCTGATCCGTCAGTTCCAGCTAACATGGAGCCAGGCTGGAGCCATTGTGGCCACCTGTCCCAGCTGCCAGGTCCAGGCGATGCCATCGATGGGTATGGGAGTTAACCCCCGGGGCCTTGGCAGTTGTGAGGTATGGTAGACAGACTTCACACACATTCCTAGTTTTAGACACCTCAAATATGTTCATGTAAGCATTGACACACATTCAGGTGCAGTGTATGCCTCTGCCCATGCAGGGGAAAAGACTGAACATGCCAAGAAACACCTAGTGCAAGCTTTTTCAATGTTAGGGATTCCAAAAGAAATCAGCACTGATAACGGCCCAGCGTACACGTCCAAGGAGTTCCTAGAGTTTGTCCAGCAGCGGGGAGTGGAACATAAAACTGGCATCCCTCACTCCCCCACAGGTCAAGCTGTGGTTGAGCGAGCACATCAGACACTCAAACAGGTCCTGGCTAGACAGAGTAGTACGACTGTGTAAATGTCTCCACATGAGAAACTCCGCAAAGCCATGTTTACCATCAATTTTCTGAACTGTTCGTTTGAAAACATGAGTCCACCAGTGGTACGCCATTTTAACAGTGGAAATCAGTTCAAATTGTCTCAGTGTCCACTGGTCATGATTAGGGATCCAGAAACTTGGGAAACCAAAGATCCCTATGAGCTCGTAACCTGGGGTCGTGGCTATGCCTATGTGGCCACTCCCTCAGGCCCTCGGTGGATTCCCCAGAAGTGGGTGAAACCTTTTGTCCCTAAAAATCCAGCTCCAGCAGAAGGGGACAAGAGGCAAGTAGCTGTTGCATCCAAAGGAAGACGCCGCCGGATAGAAGAAAAAGACTCTTCCTAGATGTGGACTCCTTCCGGCAGAAACAGAAACTTTTAACATGTTTTAAAAATGTTTGTTTTTCTTTTTAGAGAAAGCCTACCTCACACTCAACCCTGTGATGAACCCCATACAAGTTGTCATCTTGTTGTTGCTGAACAGTCTGGCAGCTGCATGGATCATCCCTCAGCCGCGTCAAAATGTCTGGGTGACCTTGGCACAGACACTTCTGCAAGAAAACATATGTTTGTCCACTGCATCAACAGAAAATCCTATGTCCACCTGTCTGGTAGGAATTCCATTATGGGCAGGAATTCCGTCTCGGCTTTTAGGAGGGCCATGTACCATAGGGCGGTTGTCTGTATTGACACTCAACCAAACTTTGATTGGTGAATGGACTCACAAAAAACAAATCAGCAAACAAAATTCAAAAGAAAAGTGCTGACCAATTGGATCCAAATTGTAATTCAGAAATTTTTCATTAGGCCAAGTCAAAAAGAGTCGCTGTGTCCCTGTTCCTTCTGTGGGTTGCAGCAGCCAAGGCTCTAGGTGAATTAAGCCATCTAGAATGCTGGGTAGTCAAACAGGCAAATTTAACGTCCACCGCCATCAGCTCTCTCCTAGAAGATAAGGAAATTACCAGACAGGCCACTCTCCAGAACCATGCTGCTATAGATTATCTCTTGTTACTTCATAGACATGAATGCCAGGAATTTCAAAGACTGTGTTGCCTAAATGTGACCTCAAAGGCTCCAAACATCCATGCTGCCCTTTGAAGCATGAACAGCGTGATCAGACAAGTGAAGCAAGAATCTGAGGACTAGATAAAAAAAGTAGCGACTTACAGGGTGGTAGACTTCTATAGTTAAAACAATTTTGTTGTATCTTGTTATTCTTTTCCTTGTAACAATAGCGTTCAAGATCCTACGCTGTTTAATCTTCAAGGTGATCAATAGTCTCATATCTTCTACCTCAGAAGATGAAAAATTAGAATAGGCCAGACAGGAATTAAAAAGATTCAATGAACAAATTTAGGCTGAAAGAAAAAGGGGGGATTGTAATGGGTTAATGCTTTGTTCATTGAACTTGCAAACACAGGATGACTCATGACTTTTAAGAGAACCTTTAAACTTGCAAACACAGAATGACTCATGACTTTTAAAACTTGCAAACACAAGATGACTCAGGACTTTTTAGACACATGTGCTATTGCTTAACAAGGCTTTTGAGTTCCAGGAGAAGGAACTGTAACTGTTTTCAGAAGATAGAAGATGGTCTCCTAGCACCAAGATAAACCGACCGATAACAGAAGAAAAGAACTGTATAAAACAGAACTGAAAAACCGTAACCGTGCGGCAGTTGGCGGGGTGCAGACCCCCTGTCGCCCAGCGCTGTATTTGCTTATGCCCCGCTTGCTGTAATAAATAAAATTCTAATTGGGACTAAATCTTGAGTCGTGCAATTTATAACAATCTCAGGTGAAAAGAGTTGAACAGAAAAGCAGCTCTCCACAGTGGAAAGTCACCTCAGCTCCGGGAGACTTAAAGCTGAAGATACATCGGGAAATCTAATGACCAGCGCTTATCGGATAAGTTGTAACCAAGCAGGATGTCCCTGCTATCCCTTTGCTCATTTTAAGTGCGGGTATTGTAAACAGATTTGGGTGACTCATTGTTACAGAGGGGCCAGGCCGTGGAGTTTAGGTGAACATTGCTTTGAGGAGGAGAGCGGGCTTACAAATCTATTTCTATACATTGCCACAGAATCAGGTCTTTTTGAATTGGATTCTCCTGAGTGGTTTCATTATTTCACAAACGGAATAAGGGGAGGACTAAATAAAAGAGCAGAGCCACTCGTGATGGAGTGCAGGAGAACAGTGAAAGTACCCTGTTTAGCTGACCAAGTGAAATTAGCCAGGTGGGAACAATTCAAAAGGCGATACGCTCAAAGGAGCACCTGTGGGAACCCTGAAGAATATCCCTGCTGCCAAGAAGATGGTTTACCCCGCCGTTGGTGGCACCCCAACGGGCGAAGGGTTGAGCAGAGAGATACGCCTGTGGGTAACCCTGGTGACCCTGAGCCTAGCCGTGTACCCCACGAATGGCCTCCCCAACCTCAAGGAGGAGATGGGGAAAGGAACTGACCCCCCAGAGGTTCACTCAGAACCTACCTGGGACCAGGTCTCGAAATCCAGGGTACGAGTAGACTGGTCTACATTGCAAAGGGGAGGGGACTACAAATTGAATAGTGGGTTTCAAATGAACAAAACCAATAACCCGCTGGCAATGTCTAGGAAAAGAAGGGAACTAAAAGACTTACCCTTTATTCCCACCTGCACGGAATGTAATAAAACTGTATGGATTGGGGGGAAGAAGGAAAGTACCTTTGTGGGATACTTACAAGTGAACCAATTGTGTTATGATAAGAAAAAGCTAGACATGTGTACCCTTAACGGGAAAACATATTGGGTGGGACAGAATAAGAAATTGCAAACCAATTCTTTAAGCGGAGGACCCATATTGCTGGATTTGCTGAGTGAGAATGATGAAAGGGTATGTCTGAAACTAGAAAAGGTGTTTTGTTTTTCTAAAGATGAAGAAGGATTGGACCCAGAAAACAAGATACAAAAGGTAGCCTTAGAGCTAAAAAGGCAGGAATTAGAAGCAAAGAGGAAAAGAATGGAGCAAGAAAGGATGAGGACACTTAGTAAGCAATATGAGCAATTAGAAAGAGAATCTAGTGACTGGAGCCTGTCGGCCTCCAGCAAGAATCTCTTCCTGGATTTAGTGCAAGAAATTGCCACCGAATTGGGGCTAACTAACTGCTGGATCTGTAGGGGATTGAGATCAGCAGAAAGGTGGCCCTGGAAAGGTGAGAGTTTGGCCCCTGAACAACTGCTCAGATGGGATAACAAAATCTTAAAAACAATGACTAGATCAACTATTTGGGGCAGGAGATTGGTGGAAAAAGGTGGGATTTTTTATCCTGTGTTCTGTAGCTGGATTAGTCTTCTTGCCCTGTCTGATACCCTGTCTAATTAGATTAATCCATACAGTAGTCCAGGGAATGCAAATAGCAGCACTCCCTATGGACCCTGAATTGGCCTCAGGGGGAGCAAATAAAACAAAGGCAGTCCCAAAAATCATGAAATTGAGTGAGAAAAGGAGTAAAGCTGCTCAGGTGTTAGAAAAATTTGAAGTCAAATGCAGGAAGGAAGCATAGAAAAAACCTATTGGAACGAGACAACTGGAGAAATATAACCTGAATAATTAAAATGGTTAAGAGGCTTTTTTATCTTGATAGAGAAAAAAGACTATAACCAGAACATGAATTAAATTGGTGAATTTAGAAGAGGGGTGTTATAAATTAATCGACCAAATTCGATGTATCAAAATTTAGAATTTTATTGTGAGACAAAATATCAGTCTCAGAAAGCCACAATTAAAAGGACAGCGTCGAGCCCGGGATCGCCGCTGGGTGAACACGGATATCAGCTTCTGCCAGCCTGGTATCCCCCCAAGTTCACAATTTTGGTCTCCAGCCACCCCTTTTTATACACTAGATCGCGGAGTGAAGTCCGAAATTCTGACGTTATCTTCTTCGAGGCGTCTTCATTAATTATTCAAGTCTCGGTATCGGGAGTCTGAATGGACCGGTAGGGTGGAACAATGCCGTTGATGGCCGAGCCCGGGTGTGTCGTGGATATGTTAATTTCGACGGAGACGAGTAGAGATATCCATCTGAAGTGATTATCTTGGTCTCCGGACTTGTATCTCCGTCTTCCGTGGTTCTTTGTCTCTTTTCAGGGATTCCCGGCAGCGATAGTTTCAAGGCCCCCTCTCTGGTAATTCCAATCATACTTTCCTCGTGTCCCTCCTGTGCTTCCCAAGCTGAGGAAATTTTCTATTTTTGGTTTCTACATTTTACTTTTACCTATGTTAGTGTGAGCACATCTTTGACACTCATATTCATACAGTTAACATTTTACCTTTTATAATTTGATAACACGAATTAACTTTAGCACATATATTACAAGGGGGGATTGTGATATATGTCCTAAAGTTAATTCGTGTTGATAGATAAAATTTAAAATCATCTAAATAAATGTAAGTTTTATCTTAATCCAACAAACTCTGAGTCAACTCAGAGTTAAGCAGCTCAGAAAAGGTGCAGGAATTTCTCTCGCTTGAAAGGACAAGGGAGGGGGAAGCACGAGACATAACATGATTAAGAATTACCAGGAGGGAGACACAAACATGCATTAGCTACCAGGAGAGAGACACAAACATGCTTTGGCTACAAAGCGTTAAAAAGGAATGTAACATCTGCTCTGAAGTTACTTCATGTTAATAGAATATAAATTGTGATACTGAATGTATGATTATAAGTCCTGTATAAAGTAGCATGTTAGAAGTTAGGTTTTGTTTTAGCATTTTGTGGGTTAACTTGGGAAGAAGGGGATTCAACAGAATACAAAATATCCCTAGCCTGAAAAGGTTTGGGAGGGACAGGGAAAGAGCTTGATTGGAATTACCAGAAAGGAGGACAGAAGACTGTCACTGCCAGGAATCGCTGAAAGGAAACAAAGGGCAACGGAACACAGAGATGATAGCCCAGAGAACCCGATGATGGTTTCAGATCTGTATCTCGATGGTCTCCGCCAAAATCAGCATGTCTACACCACACTTGGAACCGACCATCGACAGCATTGTCCTCCTCTGCTGATCCATTCAGACTCTTAGAACTGAAACTTGCATACTTAACGAAGCTGCCTCGGATGGAGGACTTTCGTCATCTCGGGCCTCTCTCCGCGATCCAGTGTATAAAAAGAGGCTGCTGCAAACCACAGATGTGAACTTGGGGATAACAGACTGGCAGAGTGTGTTATTGTTGTTCACCCAGCGGCGACCCCGGGCTCGACGCTGTCCTTTTAATTGTGGCTGTCCGAGACTGTTATTTTGTCTCTTAATAAAATTCCAAATTTTGATTTATCAGATTTGGTCTTCTCATTTATAACACTCACCCCATGTGGTCCCATTTTCCCCTCCATTCCCAGTATGAGCCCAGTCATGCCCTATTGTGATGCAATTTGCCCCCAGCATGGTCCCAGTTCTTCCCACTTTCATCCAGTGTGTTCCCAGTTACTCCCAGTTGCCCCTAGCATAGCCCTAGTCAAGATCCTAGTATGAGTCCAGTACAATCCCAGTTTCTCCCAGCAGGGCCCCAGTCACTCACAATTGTCCCCAGTTTTCCCCAGCATGGTCCCAGTTCCCCCCAGCACATTCCCAGTGGCTCCCAGTGTGGTCCCAGTCACCACCTGTATGGTCTCAGGCACTCCCAGTATATCCCAGTTGCCCTGAACATTCTCATAGTCATTGCCAGGCACTCCCAGTTATCCCAGCGGGGTTCAGTTGCCCCCAGTTTTATCCCAGTCACTGCCAGTACATCCCAGTTGTCACCAGCATGCATCCTGTCATTCAGAGTTGCTCCCAGTTTCTCCCAGTGTGAGCACAGTTGGTTCCCAGCATGGGCCTGGTAGCTCCCAGTAACCCCCAGTCAGGGTCCAATCACACCCACTATAATCCCAGTATGATTGTAGCCACTCCCAGTATGATCCCAGTCACTAACAGTCTAATTCCAGTCAGTCCCAGTCACTCCCAGTATGATGCCAGTGGCCCCCAGTGTGATCCCAGTTGCTCTCTGTCAATGCCAGTACGATCCCAGTAGCCTCCAGTATGATCCTCATGGCTCCCTGTCTCTCCCAGTATATCCCAGTCACCCCCAGCATGCTCCAAATCAATCCCAATAGGATTCCAGCCACCCTCAGTATGATCCCAGTCTCACCCAGCATGGACCCAGCTGCTCCCACTGTAATCCCAGTATGATCCCAGTTGCTGCCAGAAGAGTTCCAGTTGTCCCCAGTTCCTCCCAGTATCATCCCAGGTGTGCCTAGACTAGTGCCAGTCCCTCTCAGCATGGTCCCACTCACTCCCAGTTGTCCCCAGCATGGTCCCACCTGTTCCCAGTATGGTTCCAGTCACTCCAGTATGGTTTCAGACACTCCCAGTATATCCCAGTTGCCCCAGTAAGGTTCTGGTTACCTCAGAACAATCCCCATAATTCCCAGTTACACCCAGTTGCCTCCAGCATGATCCCAATTTCTGGCAGTTGCCCAAAGTGTGGTCCCAGTTGCTCCCAGTATGATCCCAGTTATGGTCTCAGTCCCCTCAGCATTGTTCCTGCACCTTCCAGTTGATCCCAGTTGCTCCCAGTGTGTCCACATTTTCCTCCCAACATGGGCCCAGTAGCTCCCAGTAACCTCCAGTCAGGATCCATTCACACCTGCTGTAATCCCAGTGGCTCCCAGGATGATCCCAGTAGGACCCAATCACCTCCAGTTTCATTCCAGTCACCCCCAGTATGACCCAATCTCTCCCAGATACTCCCAGTATTATTCCAGTCATGCCCAGAGTGACTCCCTGTCATTCCCAGTATGGTCTTGGTTGCTCCCAGTCACCTCCAGCATGGTTCCAGTCACAGCCAGCACCTTTCCAGTCACTCCCAGTCTGGTTCCCACTAGGTCCCCAGCATGGGCACAGCTACTTCCATTATCATCTAGCATGGTTCCAGTTGTTCCCATTTACCCCCACTGTGGTTTCAGTCTCTCCCAGTGTATCCTAGTTGCTCCCACCATTTTTCCAGTCTCTCCCAGTTGCACTGAGTTGATTCCAGTCTGATGCCAGTTGCTCCCAGCCACTCCCAGTCACCCTCAGTGCAGTCCCAGTTGCTCCAAGAATGATCGTGTATGATCCCAGTGTCCCCGAGCAGGACCCAGCCTCTCCCACAGTGATCCCAGTAGGATCCCAGTTGCCCCCAGCATAGTTCCAGTTGCACCCAGTTGCCCCTAGTATAGTCCCAGTCACTCCACAGATGATCCCAGTCCCTCCCAGTCCTGCCCAGTTGCCCTCAGTGTAGACCCAGTCACTCCCACTCACTCCCAGTTGCCCCCAGTGTGGTGTCCCAGTTCTCCCCAGCATGGTCCCAGCTGTTCCCAGTGTGGTTCCAGTCCCCCCGTTATGGGCACAGACACTCCCCAGAATATCCCAGTTGCCCTCAGCATGCTCACAGCCATTCCCAGTCAGTTCCAGCTGCCCCACCAAGGCTCCAGTTAGCTCAGTACAAACCAGTCACTCCCAGTGATGCCACTCCTGGGATCCCCCACCCCTCTCTGTGTTCCCCCCAGCCCAAATCTGCCGAGAGGAGCCCCAAGGGCTGGAAGTCCCCAGCCAGGGTCCCCAGCAAGGCTGGAGGAGCAGAGCCCTGTGTCCCCCAGGAGCCCAAAGTGGGGAGCCCAGAGAGGGGGGAGCGCCGCGATTGGCGGGACCCTCAACAGCCTGGAGAGGGGCAGGGGGGGACTCCTTGGAGCCCCTGCACCCCGAAGCAGAGAATGAGGGGAGAAGGGACTCAAGGGATCCCCAAACCCCAGCATCCCTGAGTGGGGAGGTGGAAAAGGGGGAAACTTTGTATTCCTGGGACTCCCAG
>NW_026690512.1:0-21028 GCF_015227805.2 Hirundo rustica | reverse complement strand
GGAGGATGATGAGTGCGGTCTCTTCGCCCCGCCGGGCTGCGTGGATGATGATGATGATGATGATGATGATGATGAGGACGGGCAGACGCCGGAGGACGAGGATGAGGAGGATGATGATGATGATGATGAGGAGGGCTCGGGGCTGATCCCGGCGGCGCTGCTCCCGTTCCGCGGCAGCCTCCTCTTCCAGGCCGAGGCCGTGGAGATCTCGCCCCGGGGCCCCGCCGAGGAGGAGGAGGAGGAGGATGAAGGCAGCACCTCGGCGTCCTTCCTGCGCTCGCTGTCCGAGAGCTCCATCCCCGAGGGGGGGGACGAGGCCTTCGCCTTCCGCGACGACACCGACGCCTCCTCGGACTCGGCCGCCTACGACGGGGACGAGGACGAGCGGCTGTACGGCACGGAGCGGCACGCGGGGACACCCCCGGGGACACCCCCGGGGACACCCCCGGCCCCCCCCGGCCCCGCCGGCGTCGAGCTCCACCTCCGTGCGGGGTCCCCGTGTCACCCCGAGGCGGCTCCCGGCTCCCCGGGGACACCCGTGTCCCCCCCCGGAGGGGACGCGGCGCTGGACGGCCACGCCTTTGTCCCCGTCGCGGGGCCGTGGCCCCCGCCAGAGCCCCCCGAGGAGGCGGCGGCCGCGGAAGGTTCTGGAGCCGCGCTCTGTGCCGGGGACCCCCGGAGCCACCGGCGGGGAGGGACGGCCGGGGAGCCCCAGCACGGCCCTGGGGGTGACAGCGATGGTGACATCGGCCCGGAGCTCAGCGCTGATGGCCACAGCGAGCCGGACTCTGCAGCCACCGGCGTGGGGACATCAGGGACACCGACCCTCCTGGGGCACACCGACACTGCGGCCAGTGATGGGGTGACACCTGTGACACCCAGTATAGTGGATGCTGACCTGGTGACACCTGTGACACCCAGTGTGACGGACACAGACCTGGTGACACCTGTGACACCTGGCGTGATGGACACAGACCTGGTGACACTTGTGACACCCAGTATAGTGGATGCTGACCTGGTGACACCTGTGACACCTGGTATGATGGACACTGAGCTGGTGACACCTGTGACACCTGGCCTGGTGGGCACCGACCAGGTGACACCCAGCGTGATGGACTCAGTGGACACAGACCTGGTGACACCTGTGACACCTGGTATGATGGATGCTGAGCTGGTGACACCTGTGACACCCGGCGTGATGGACACAGACCTGGTGACACCTGTGACACCTGGTATGATGGACACTGAGCTGGTGACACCTGTGACACCCAGTATAGTGGATGCAGACCTGGTGACACCTGTGACACCCGGCGTGATGGACACAGACCTGGTGACACCTGTGACACCTGGCCTGGTGGGCACCGACCAGGTGACACCCAGCGTGATGGACTCAGTAGACCCTGGCCTGGTGACACCAGTGACACCAACCCCACCGGACGAGATGGACGCTGCAGCCACCAGCCCGGTGACACCCAGCCCGCCTGATGAGCCGGACACCGTGGCCACTGATGTGGTGACACCGGGGACACCGACCCCACTGGATGAACCGGACACTGACCTGGTGACACCAGGGACACCGACCCCACTGGATGAGCTGGACACTGCAGATGCTGAGCTGGTGGCACCAGTGACAGCCAGTGTGAGGGACACTGATGTGGTAACAGCCAGTGTGATGGACAGTGACATGGGGACACGGACCCCACTGGATGAGCTGGACACTGACCTGGTGACACCAGGGACACCGACCCCACTGGATGAGCTGGACACTGTGGATGCTGAGCTGGTGGCACCAGTGACAGCCAGCGTGATGGACAGTGACGTGGTGACACCGGGGACACCGACCCCACTGGATGAGCTGGACACTGCAGATGCTGAGCTGGAGACACCAGTGACACCGAGTACGATGGACACTGATGAGGTGACACCCAGCGCGATGGACAGCGACGTGGTGACACCGGGGACACCGACCCCACTGGATGAACCGAACGCTGCGGATGCTGAGCTGGTGACACCGGTGACACCCAGCGTGAGGGACACTGACGAGGTGACACCCAGCGTGAGGGACACTGACGAGGTGACACCCAGCGTGAGGGACAGTGACGTGGTGACACCCAGCGCGACGGACAGTGACGTGGTGACACCCAGCGCGATGGACAGTGACGAGGTGACACCCAGCACGATGGACAGTGACGTGGTGACACCCAGCGCGATGGACAGTGACATGGTGACACCCAGCGCAATGGACAGTGACGTGGTGACACCCAGTGCGATGGACAGCGCAGCCACCGCCCTGGTGGCACCCAGCCCGTCAGATGCTGCAGCCACTGATGTAGTGACATCGGTGGCACCCAGCCCACCAGATGAGCCTGCCACTGGAGCCACCGGCCTGGTGACACCCAGCCCACCACCTGAGCTGGGTATCATGGCCACTGACCTGGTGACACCAACCCCACTGGTGACACCCAGCTCCCCAGATGAGCCTGACCCTGGGGCCACCAGCCTGGTGACACCGGTGGCATCAAGCCTGCTGGACAAGATGGAAGTTGCGGACACTGTCCTGGTGGCACCAGTGACGTCCACCCTGAAGGATGCTGTGGCCGTTGACTTGGTGACATCAGTGACATCCACCCTGATGGCCACTGCAGCCACCGACCTGGTGACATCGGTGACACCTGCCCTGATGGCCACCACGGACACCAGACCGGTGACATCGGTGACACCTGCCCTGATGGATAGCTCAGACGCCAGACCGGTGACATCGGTGACACCTGCCCTGATGGCCACCACGGACGCCAGACCGGTGACATCGGTGACACCTGCCCTGATGGATAGCTCAGACGCCAGACCGGTGACATCGGTGACACCTGCCCTGATGGATAGCTCAGACGCCAGACCGGTGACATCGGTGACACCTGCCCTGATGGCCACCACAGACACCAGACCGGTGACATCGGTGACACCTGCCCTGATGGCCACCACAGACACCAGACTGGTGACATCGGTGACACCTGCCCTGATGGCCACCACGGACGCCAGACCGGTGACATCGGTGACCCCAGCCCCCCGGGATGAGACGCCCGCCGTGACCGCTGCTGCGGTGGCCCCGGCCGCTGTCCCTGTCCCGTGTCCCCGGGCCGTGTCCCCCGTGGCGCTGGCAGCCGGGGTGGCCGTCCCCCCGTGTCCCCCGGTGCCGTCACGGCCCCCCGGGGGTGTCCCTGCCCGGCGGGGGGACGCTGCCACCGCCTGGGCCGAGGATTTGTCCCCGGAGCCGCGCGTTGTCGCCGGCCCCGAGGGCAGCGCCGCGGAGCCCGAGGAGGAGGAGGAGGGAGGAGAGGAAGAGGAGGAAGAGGATGAGGACGCGGCCCCCGCGCCCCCCTCGCCGCGGTTCACGGCCTCGGAGCGGGAGGTGTTTGTGGGGACCCCCCCGGCCCCCCCCGGGCCGCTCCCACCACCCGGTGCCTTTTCGGGGCGCGGGGCCGGGCCGGGGGAGCCGCGCCCCGCCCCGCAGGAGCCCCCCGAGCCCCCCGGCCGCGCCGCGCGGGGCACCGATGCCAAAGCCCCCCCGAGCCCCCCCGCGGCCCCCCCCGAGCGGCGGGAGGAAGAGGAGGCCGTGGCGGGGGGCGCGCCCGGCCCCCTCCCCACCGCGGGGGCTCCCCCTGAGCCCCCCCGCCCCGCGCCCCCCGAACTCCGCCAAGTGCCTCCTCCCGCCCCGAGCCCCCCCAGCCTGGAGCCCCCCCCGGAGCCGCCCCTGTCCCGGAAACACCTGGAAGGTGAGAGAGCCCCCACCCCCACGGGGGGGCACTTTGGGGGGGTCCTTGGGGGGGCACTGCCTATTGGGGGGATCCTTGGGGGGGTCCTTGGGGGGGCACTGCCCATGGAGGGGTTTGGGGGGTCCTTGGGGGGGCACTGCCTATTGGGGGGTCCTGGGGGGGGTCCAGCCTCTTTGGGGGGGGTCCCTGGGTAGGCACTGCCCGTGAGGGGGGATTTGGGGGGGTCCCTGGGTGGGCGCAGCTTCATTGGGGGTTTTGGGGGCACCACCAGCTCAACCCCCCCCTTGCCGTGGGGTGTTGGGACCTGAAGGGGGGGGGGGGGGGCCGGGGGTGCTTCGGGGGGGGTCGCAGGGTGGGTGATGGGGGTGAACAGGAGGGGCTGAGCCCCCGGGGGTTTTCGGGGATCCCCCAGCTCAGCCCCTGTGCCCTGGCAGCCCCCCAGCCCCCCCCGCAGAAGGAGCCGGAGCCCCGGGGCCGGGCAGGGGCTGGGGGGGGCCGGGCGCCCCCCCGGGGGTCTCTGCAGTCCGAGTCGAGCTCGTCCAGCGAGGCCGAGGCCCCCCGAGCCCCCCCGGCCCCCCAGCGCTGCCAGCCCAACCACCGAGGTGAGGGGGGGGTCCCGAGGGGTGCCCCCGCCTTTGGGGGGGCCGGGGAGCCCCTCTCACCGCCCCCCACCCCGCGCACAGGGTCCGGGAACGAGTCCGAGAGCAACGACGAGTCCATCCCGGAGCTGGAGGAGCCCGAGGGCTCAGAGCTGCCCCCCGCCCAGCCCCAGGTGCGTTTTGGGGGGGTCGGGGGCGTGCTGGGGACCCCCGGGGCGTGGGGGCTCGGCTGACCGCCCCCCCCCCCCCCCCCCCTCCCGGCAGGTGCCCCACGGCCTCGGGCCCGGAGAGGAGCCGCTGAGCAAAGCCAAGCAGAGCCGCAGCGAGAAGAAGGCCCGCAAGGTGGGGGGGGTCCTGGGGGGCTCTGGGGGGCTCTGGGGGTCCTGGGGGGCTCTGGGGGTCCTGGGGGGCTCTGGGGGTCCTGGGGGGCTCTGGGGGCCCCGTCCCATCGCGGGGTTTGGGGGGGGGGGCTCTGGGGGTCCTGGGGGGCTCTGGGGGCCCGGTCCCATCGCGGGGTTTGGGGAGGGGGAGGCAGTCCTGGGGGGGTCTGTGGGGTCCCGGCCATGCCGAGGGGCAGCACCCCCCATCTCCGGCTCCGGGGGGATTTGGGGTGTCACGGGGGGCTGTCCCCCCCCCTCCCAGCTGCTGTGCCGGGGCTCACTGCGCCCCCCGCCCCAGGCCATGTCCAAGCTGGGGCTGCGGCAGATCCACGGCGTCACCCGCATCACCATCCGCAAATCCAAGAACATCCTCTTCGTCATCTCCAAACCCGACGTCTTCAAGAGCCCCGCCTCCGACATCTACATCGTGTTCGGCGAGGCCAAGGTGGGCTCGGGGGGCTCCGGGGGGGCGGCTCCCGGCTCGGGGGGGGGCCGTGCTGACCCCCGCTCCCCCCCCAGATCGAGGACCTGTCGCAGCAGGTGCACAAGGCGGCGGCCGAGAAGTTCAAGGTGCCGCTGGAGCACTCGGCGCTGGTGACGGATGCTGCCCCTGCCCTGGCCATCAAGGAGGAGAGCGAGGAGGAGGAGGAGGTCGGTGCTGGGGGGCTCCGAGACCCCCCCGGGGACAGGGCTGGAGAGGTGCAGGGTGGTGGGCGGGTGATGGCCCAGGTGGGGTCTGTGGGCTGGCAGGGGCTGCAGGTGGGGTTTAGGGGCTGCAGGTGGGGTTTAGGGGGTGCAGGTGGGGTTTAGGGGGTTTAGGGGATTCAGGTGGGGTTTAGGGGGCTCAGGGGTCCCCGCTGCCCGGGGCTGGGTGTGTGCCACGGGGGGGTCACGGCGCCGTGCCCGCCCTCCCCAGGTGGACGAGACCGGGCTGGAGGTGCGGGACATCGAGCTGGTGATGGCCCAGGCCAACGTGTCGCGGCCCAAGGCCGTGCGGGCGCTGCGGCACAACAACAACGACATCGTCAACGCCATCATGGTGAGTGGGGCTGGGAGCCCCCCCTTATCCCAATGGGAACTGGGGCTGGGAGCCCCCTCTTGTCCCATGGCAACTGGGGCTGGGAGCCCCCCCTTATCCCATGGGAACTGGGGCTGGGAGCGCCCCCTTATCCCATGGGAACTGGGGCTGGGAGCCCCCCCTTATCCCAATGGGAACTGGGGCTGGGAGCCCCCCCTTATCCCATGGGAACTGGGGCTGGGAGCCCCCCCTTATCCCATGGGAACTGGGGCTGGGAGCCCCCCCTTATCCCATGGGAATTGAGGCTGGGAGCCCCCCCTTATCCCATGGGAACTGGGGCTGGGAGCCCCCCCCTTGTCCCATGGGAACTGGGGCTGGGAGCCCCCCCTTATCCCATGGGAATTGAGGCTGGGAGCCCCCCCTTATCCCATGGGAACTGGGGCTGGGAGCCCCCCCTTATCTCAATGGGAACTGGGGCTGGGAGCCCCCCCTTATCCCATGGGAACTGGGGCTGGGAGCCCCCCCTTATCCCAATGGGAACTGGGGCTGTGACCCTTCCCCACCCAATATTCAGTCAGGATTTGGGGCTGTGACCCCCCCTCCCCTTATCCCATCAGGATTTGGGGCAGTGACCCCAGCTCTCCCAGCAGGATTTGGGGCTGTGACCCCCCTCCCCTTATCCCAGCAGGATTTGGGGTGACCCCAGCTCTCCCAGCAGGATTTGGGGCTGTGACCCCCCTCCCCTTATCCCAGCAGGATTTGGGGTGACCCCAGCTCTCCCAGCAGGATTTGGGGCTGTGACCCCCCTCCCCTTATCCCAGCAGGAATTGGGGTGAGCCCAGCTCTCCCAGCAGGAATTGGGGCTGTGACCCCCCCTCCCCTTATCCCAGCAGGAATTGGGGTGAGCCCAGCTCTCCCAGCAGGAATTGGGGTGACCCCAGCTCTCCCATCAGGATTTGGGGCTGTGACCCCCCCCTCCCCTTATCCCATCAGGATTTGGGGTGACCCCAGCTCTCCCAGCAGGATTTGGGGCTGTGACCCCCCCTCCCCTTATCCCATCAGGATTTGGGGTGACCCCAGCTCTCCCATCAGGATTTGGGGTGAGCCCAGCTCTCCCAGCAGGAATTGGGGTGACCCCCGCATTCCCGACTCTGCTCTCTCCTGCAGGAGCTGACCATGTAGCAGCCGGGGGTGTCCTGGCCCCCCCGTATCGATGCACAGAGCCCCCCCAGATCCTTCCTCCTGCCCCTCATCCTGCCCCCGGCCCCCTGGACTGCTCAATAAAGGCCTCCTGCACCCCTTGGATCGCACCTCGCCTGCCAGGCCTGGTTTTGGGGTTTTTGGGGAGCCCCTTTTCCAGCAGTGGGGTGCCCGGGGGCGTTACCGGGATGGGTTTTGGGGAGCAGCAGCACCCCAGGGTGCTCCCAGCACCACTGGGGGTCGGGGATACCCCCTCCCCTCCAGGTTTGGGGGTGGCAGAGACCTGGGATGGGAAGGAAGCGAGGGGAGCTCCTGCTCCCCAAACCCCGGCGTGTCCGGGCCCCCCCCTGCTCCCCGTTTTCTGCCCCGTGTCCCCAGGTGAGTCCCCGGAGGTGCCTCAGCCCCCAGCACACCTGAATTCCCGAGGGAGGAGGGGCTGGGATACCCTGGGAGAAGGGGGGTCTGCAGTGGGGGGACACCCCAGAGCGGTGCAGGGGGGATTTGGGGTCCCGAGGTCTCTGGAGTGGGGGTTTGGGAGCCTGAGGTCTCTGGGATTTGGGGTCCCGAGGTTTCTGAGTGGGGATATTTGGGATCCCGAGGTCTCTGGAATGGGGATATTTGGGGTCCCGAGGCCCCTGGAATGGGGATATTTGGGGTCCCGAGGTCTCTGGAATGGGGATATTTGGGGTCCCGAGGTCTCTGGAATGGGGATATTTGGGGTCCCGAGGTCTCTGGAATGGGGATATTTGGGGTCCCGAGGTCTCTGGAATGGGGATATTTGGGATCCCGAGGTCTCTGGAATGGGGATATTTGGGGTCCCGAGGTCTCTGGAATGGGGATATTTGGGGTCCCGAGGTCTCTGGAATGGGGATATTTGGGGTCCCGAGGCCTCTGGAATGGGGATATTTGGGGTCCCGAGGCCTCTGGAATGGGGATATTTGGGGTCCCGAGGCCTCTGGAATGGGGATATTTGGGGTCCCGAGGCCTCTGGAATGGGGATATTTGGGGTCCCGAGGTCTCTGGAATGGGGATATTTGGGGTCCCGAGGCCCCTGCAATGGGGATATTTGGGGTCCCGAGGTCTCTGGAATGGGGATATTTGGGGTCCCGAGGCCCCTGGAATGGGGATATTTGGGGTCCCGAGGCCCCTGGAATGGGGATATTTGGGATCCCGAGGTCTCTGGAATGGGGATATTTGGGGTCCCGAGGCCCCTGGAATGGGGATATTTGGGGTCCCGAGGCCCCTGGAATGGGGATATTTGGGATCCCGAGGTCTCTGGAATGGGTATTTGGGATCCCGAGGCCCCTGGAATGGGGATATTTGGGATCCCGAGGCCCCTGGAATGGGGATATTTGGGGTCCCGAGGTCTCTGGAATGGGGATATTTGGGGTCCCGAGGCCCCTGGAATGGGGATATTTGGGGTCCTGAGGTCTCTGGAATGGGGATATTTGGGGTCCCGAGGCCCCTGGAATGGGGATATTTGGGGTCCCGAGGCCCCTGGAATGGGGATATTTGGGGTCCCGAGGCCCCTGGAATGGGGATATTTGGGATCCCGAGGCCGCTGGAATGTGCTGGATCCCAAAGTGCTGAGTCAGCACCTGTCTCCCGAGGGGGGAGGACACGGAGCCCCCCCGGGGTGGCTGTGGGGTCACCGGGACCCCACTGGGGACCCCTCTGAGGGTGGCAGCTCCCCAGGACATGCAGGTAAAGGGGAGGGGTCCTGGCTCAGCTCCCGCCCCCTGGGCGGGTGAGGAGCGGGGCAGTGACTGGAGGAAGCTGGAAGCTTCCGGAACGTTCCGATACCATGGATGAGAGGGTGAAAAAATTCACATTGTGGAAAAACTTCATTGGGGGGTGGGGGGCGCTTCTGGGGGACCCGCTGTGCAAACTGTAAACTGGGGGGCGTGGGGAGCAGATCCAGCCCCTTGGGACATCCCTCAGGAGCACGTCTGTCCCCCAAATCCACACCAGAGCTGGCCCCCAAGTCCCACTGGGAGCCTGGGGGTGCAGAGGGAGCCCCTGGAGCTGTTGCTGAGGCTGGGGCAGCGCAGACATCCTGCTGGGGATCCCACAGAGGGCAGATCCGTGTGCCAGGATCTCTGTGAGGGCACAGGTTGGTGTTCCACGTCCCCTCCGAGGGCAGATCCATGTGCCAGGATCCCTGTGAGGGCTCAGGTTGGTGTTCCGTGTCCTCTCTGAGGGCAGATCCATGCTCCATGTCCCCTCTGAGGGCAGCTCCCCCTTCTGGGATCGCCCCGAGGGCAGCTCCAGGGGCAGCTCTGTGTCCTGGGATCCCCCTGAGGGCAGCTCCCCGTTCTGGGGTCCCACCAGGATCAGCTCCGTGGTGTCCCAGGATCACGCAGGGATCAGCTCCCTGTCCCAGGATCACGCAGGGACCAGCTCCCTGTCCCAGGATCACGCAGGGACCAGCTCCGTGGTGTCCCAGGATCACGCAGGGACCAGCTCCATGGTGTCCCAGGATCACGCAGGGACCAGCTCCATGGTGTCCCAGGATCACGCAGGGATCAGCTCCCTGTCCCAGGATCACGCAGGGATCAGCTCTGTGGTGTCCCAGGATCACGCAGGATCAGCCCCGTGGTGTCCCAGGATCACGCAGGATCAGCTCCGTGGTGTCCCAGGATCACGCAGGATCAGCCCCGTGGTGTCCCAGGATCACGCAGGGATCAGCCCCGTGGTGTCCCAGGATCACGCAGGGACCAGCCCCGTGGTGTCCCAGGATCACGCAGGATCAGCTCCGTGGTGTCCCAGGATCACGCAGGGATCAGCCCCGTGGTGTCCCAGGATCACGCAGGGACCAGCTCCACCCTCCACATCCCCGCGGGCACAGCCCCACGTCCCCCCGGGCGGGAGCGGCCGCCGCTGCCGGGCTCCCTCAGGACGAGTCCCGGTCCAGGCTGCAGCCCAGCGCCTCGATGTCGCTGCTGATGTGGGAGATCATGCGGTCCCACTCGTCCTCCTCCGAGGGCACGGACTGCTCGTCGGAGCTGCCGGCGGCGCCGGTGCCGTTGGAGGCGGAGGCGGCGCCCAGCGAGCGCCGGTAGCGCCCGAAGCTGTCCGTGATGATGCCGCGGCCGTCCTTCACGCCGATGGTCTCCAGGAAGTTCTCGAAGTGCTGGCTGTCCTTCTCGGGGATGAAGGGACGCAGGCCTGCAGCGGGGACACGGTGAGCGCTCGGCGTCCCGGGGATCCCTCGCCCCCGGGGTCCCCCGAGGCCCCAAATCCGGCCCGAGCAGGATCTTCCGAGCTCCGAATTCCTCCCCCGGCTTTGCTGAGCTTATCCCGACAGCCTGTCCCAGCAGGGACATCTGTCCTGTCCCCTCGGTGTCCCCAGGGCCCCACACACTGCTCCCTTCCCGCGGGGATTTTCAGTTCCTGCCTCCTTTTCCCTGGCTATCGGGGCCAGGTGAGAGGCCCCAGGTGCGGTCAGACACCGCTCCTGCCCTGGGGGCATTTTGTGATTTTGTTTTCCTAGGATATTAAAAGCCAGGCTGTTTAAAACTTCCCCGGTCTGGAGGAGGCTTCCTGGCCTGGAGATTTCCAGGTTGGAATTAAATCCCCTGGCTCTGGAGGAGGTTTTCTAGGTTTGGGAGTACCAGATTTGGGGCAGTCTCAGGTCTAGGGGAGGTTTCCAGGTTTGGGAATCTTTGGTCTGGAAAAGGTTCCCAGGTTTGGGAGTCTCAGGTCTGGAGGAGGCTCCCAGGTTTGGGGCAGTCTCAGGTCTGGAAAAGGTTCCCAGGTTTGGGAGTCTCAGGTTTGGGGCAGAATCTCAGATCTGGAAGAGGTTCCCAGGTTTGGGGCAGTCTCAGGTCTAGGGGAGGTTCCCAGGTTTGGGAGTCTCAGGTCTGGAGGAGGTTCCCAGGTTTGGGGCAGTCTTGGGTCTGGAAAAGGTTCCCAGGTTTGGGAGTCCCAGGTTTGGGGGTCTCAGCTCCGGAGGAGGTTCCCAGGGTTCCCAGCTCTCGGGGAGGTTTCAGCTCTGGATTAGGTCCCCTGGATCCGGAGGAAACCCCCAGGTGCCTCACAGCCAGGTGGGAGCAGGGAACAGCTCCGAGGAGAGCCCGAAGCTGTGGGACGAGCGGGGCTGGACGGCCCAGCTGCCTCAGGCCTGAGGAATCCCCCCAGGAGAGAAGGGTCGGGACGCTGGTTTGAGGCTCCCCGCGCCCCTGCACTCACCCAGGAGCAGGAATTTCCTGCTGTCCCCGTAGAGCTGCTTGAGGTTGATGCAGAACTCGTGGATGGAGGCCCCGTTGCGGTACTCGTGCAGCAGCATGGCGAACTGCTGGATCTCCTGCGAGGACAGCTTCGTGCGCAGCTGCGGGGACACCACGGCCCCGTGGCACCTCGGCCCCCTGGCTGCGGGGAGGGGGCTCGGGCAGGGCCAGGAGCCCCCGGGAAGGGAGCGGGGAGCTCGGGGGGTCGCCAGGGCTGTGACCCGGGGAGTCTCGGGGCACGAGGGGACTTGGATGCTGGGACAGGGAAAACGGGAGATGGTCCTGGGGGGGACACAGAGGAGCTGGGGCCGGGCTGGGAGAGCTGGGAATGTTCCCCTGGAGAGGAGAAGGCTCCAGGGAGAGCTCCGAGCCCCTGGCAGGGCCTGGAGGGGCTCCAGGAGAGCTGGAGAGGGACTGGGGACAAGGGCTGGAGGGACAGCACACAGGGAATGGCTTCCACTGGGAAAGTGGTGAGTCAGACAGGATACTGGGAAGACATTCCTGGCTGGGAAGGTAGTGAGGGACTGGGCTGGAATTCCCAGAGCAGCTGCGGCTGCCCCTGGATCCCTGGCAGCGCCCAAGGCCGGGCTGGACAGGGCTTGGAGCAGCCTGGGACAGCGGGAGGTGTCCCTGCCAGGACAGGGGGTGGGACTGGATCATCCTCTCAGCCCCTTCCCACCCAAACCGCCCCGGGATTCCCTGAGCCTGGCTGGGGAGGACGGGCACGAGCCGCTCCTGCCCCGCCGGCCGCCCCCGAGCCCCGTCCCACCGTCATCATGTAGTCCTGCAGCAGCTCGGTGGCCGTGGTGCTGAGCTCGCTCTCGCTGGCCGTGGTGGCGTGTGGGGACGGGAAGGAGGACGGGGACGTGTCCCCCGCTTCCAGCGTGTCTGCAAAGGAACTGCCAGCCCCGGCACGGTGAGCGGGCCGCCGCTGCCGCGCGAGCTTCCGTGGGACCGTTACAGCTCCGCGTCTGAGCTCCCACACTCTGCTCCGTAACCGTCCCACAGAAGCTCGCGTCATGTGGCAACAGGCCACAGCCCCCCGGGGAGGAGCTGCTGGGATGTTTGGGGGGCCGGGAGCTGGGCTCTGATCCTTGGGGAGCCTCCCAAGCCAGGGTATTCCGTGATTCTGGAAGCCCCGGGATCCCCAGGGAACGGGGCTCTGCTTTGGTGAGAACGAAGCCCTGTGTGGGGAATTATCCCTCTGGCTGCTTCCTCATTGGGAACAACACAGGGAAAAATCCCCATGCTCCGTGCTTTGGGCTTAAATGTGCAATTTTCAGTAAGGTTCCTAACTCCTCTAGGAATGTTAAATGTTCCTAGAGGATCCCTCTCTGCTGGCTATTCCAGGAGCATCCCTCCACGTTTACCAGAGGTCTGTGTGTCAGGATCTCACCCCACAAACACTGCCGGTGTTCCCAGAGACCCAGGAGGGAAAACTTTCCCGAATAACGAGTTCTTGGGGAAAACCTTCCTCCCAGCTGCAGCTGCTGACCCTGCACCGCGCTGACACGGGGACAGCGAGCGGATGTGACTCCCTGAGCGCTGAGGGCACAGCAATCCAGGCCGGGACCCGTGCCAACGCCCCGAGGCCGGGCCGGGCTCAGATCCGGGTTAATCCCGGCTCCAGGGGACACGGATCACTCACAAAGTGCTGGCGTCCGCCTCGAAGGGCTCCTTCACGTCCACTTTGGTGGAGGAGTCATCTGGAGGGAAAGCATGGGGGAGATGGAATGTGAGAGGCACAGGAGAGACACAGGGTGATGGATGACTCGGCTGGGAAGGGAAGGGGCCAGGAATGGGTGACCAGGTGAGAGGAAACGGCCTCAGGTTGTGCACGGGCAGGTTTAGGGGATGGCTGGAGAGGCCAGGAATGAGTGACCAGGTGAGAGGAAAAGGCCTCAGGTCGTGCCAGGGCAGGTTTAGGGAATGGCTGACTTGGCTGAGAAGGGAACGGGCCAGGAATGAGTGACCAGGTGAGAGGAAACAGCCTCAGGCTGTGCCTCAGGAGAGGCCAGGAATGAGTGACCAGATGAAAGGAAATGACCTCAGGTTGTGCCAGGGCAGGTTTAGGGGATGGCTGACTTGGCTGGAGAGGCCAGGAATGAGTGTCCAGGTGAGAGGAAAAGGCCTCAGGTTGTGCCAGGGCAGGTTTAGGGGATGGCTGACTTGGCTGGGAAGGGAAAGGGCCAGGAATGAGTGACCAGGTGAGAGGAAAAGGCCTCAGGTCGTGCCAGGGCAGGTTTAGGTTGGATCCCAGAACGATTCCTTCAGGGAGAGGGCGGGCACTGGGACAGGGTGCCCGGGCAGGGGTGCAGTCCCCGCCCGGGGACGCGGTGGGCAGCGCCGGGGGCTGGGTGTGCCGGTGCCTGTGGGTGTGTGTGAGCCCCGGGCAGGGGCAGGGGAAGGGGCAGGGAGCACCCCGGGGCGCACGCACCGCTGTGCAGGGACAGGTGCCGCGTGGGCGTCGAGGCGCCGTCGAAGATGGCGCGGTCCAGGAAGTCGATGGTGGACTCGGTGTAAACGATCTGGAAGACCTGGCTGAGCAGGGAGCACAGCTCCTCGGCGGCCGCCTGCGGACGAGCAGGGAGCTGTGGCGGGCCCCACGCAGCCGCGTCTCCCCTCTCCCTCGGCCTGGGGTGAATCACAGGGCCCGGCTCCGTCGCCCTCCCGGCGTCCCCGCCCTCCTCCATCTGGCACGGGGAGCTGGGGTGCTCCAGCATCGTCCCAGGAGCCCCCACAGCCCGTGCCCGGGCTCCTCCACGCAGCTCCCTGGGATTTTGGCTCATCCCAGAGGGGTGCGGGCGCCCCGGGGAACGCCAGAAACTCCACCCTCAGCGGAGATGGGAGAGGCCGCGGTCCCTGGATCCAGACACGGGGTGAGACAAACGCCCAGCTCGGCACAGGGGAATCAGCCCCATCAGCAAAACCCCGCTGCGGGATGGTCCTCGTGCGTCCCGGGCTGCTGCAGAAGGCTCTGGGTGGCAGGGGCCAAGGGAAACGCTTCCTGGAGACCCTCTTGTGTCCCAGGGGTGGGACAGGGAGCAGGATTCCCTCTCCAGGTGCTCCAGCAATGCCCGGCCACACCTGGCCCCCCTAAATCGGCGTCCCGCGAGCTGCGAGAGCGGGGAAGGCTCCGGACGCGCCGCGGGGTTTGGCCACCGCGGCGTCTGTGGCTCCACCATCACAACCCAGGAGGCAGGAACCTCCCAGCGCCTCCGAGGCCGGGCCGAGGCGCTCCCAGGGTCTCCCCGGAGCTGTACCTTGCTCTCCGTGGCCAGCACCACCAGGCAGCAGGACTCCAGCGGGCCCCCCGCGCTCTCCGACAGCGAGCCCGACGTCAGCGCCTTGGAGCCCTCGGCACACAGGCTCTGGCTGGGCGAGATCCCGGGATCCTGAGCTGAGGGGAGAGCGCGGGTGAGGAAAGGCAGCGCAGGGAAGGGGACGGGAAGGAGTCCTGCAGGTCAGGAGGAGCCCTGAAGCAGGACAGCGGGATGAAAAGCCTCCGGTTTGGAGCTGGCTTTGAACACCGGCTGTTTTTCACAGTTCAGGATTCCAGATTTCCACCCCCTGAGGCGTTTACTCCTTCATTCCACAGCCTGTCCACGGGGTTTGTAACCAGGTAAACGCCTGGCTCAGCCCTCCCCGGTTCCCAAACCACGCAGGCGTGACGCGCACGGCACAGGGAACGTCACCGAGCCCTCCCGGAACGCTCTGGGCTGGAGAGACCGCCCAGCCGCACCCCCTGCCGCGGGCAGCGACATCCCCCACGTCCCGGCTGGCTCCGTGCCCAATCCCAATCCCACCTGGCCCTCCGCGGGCCGCGGCTCACCTGTCTTGAGCACGACCAGGTGCGCGGAGTCGTCGCGGACGTAGGACACGGAGGCGATGTCGTGGATGGGCACCCTGAGGATCAGGTCCTCCCCGTCCCTCCACACCAGCTTGACGTTGTAGGCAGACAGGCTGATGAGGGCGTCGTGCTCCGCGCTCAGCTGCCCCGGGAGCTGGTGGGCCCTCTGCAACGCCGGGACGCGCGCGCGTTTGGGGTTGGCAGGGGATAAGGATCTCTCCAGCTCCCTGCCAGGGGCAGGGACGCTTTCTGCTATCCCAGGCTGCTGCCCACCCCGTCTGGCCGGGAATGCTGCCAGGGATGGGGCCACAGCTTCCCGGGGAAATCATTCCACCCCCTGGTGCCCTCTGTCTTGGGTTATGGAACCTAAAAATGCGTGTTGTGGTTCATCTGGTGAAAGCTGGTTTTTTGGGAGATGTTTTATCCTCGTAACTCCAGGAGGGAAGGAGGAGGATGCCTCCGGATAATGTCCCAGCCGTTAAACCCAGGTGGGGCGGTGTTTGTTGTCTCTGTCACCACCCCTCCATCCTCCATTATCTCCTGATAAGGGGCCATTAAGGATAATCAATGACAGGACACATTCCATCATCCCACCGGGAGATGCTCCACACACTGGGGAGGAGCCAGCTGCTCCCAGCTGGATAAAAACTGGGAATGAAGGACACGAGGGATCCGGGTTTCCCACTGGATCCCCGCAGGAAGACCGGATCCATCTCACCACCACTGGACTTTCTACAGGACCATCTCTACTCCACAGAACCACATCAGTTACTCCAGGAGGATTTATCTGGGCTGCTTCCAACACCCTGACCACCAGGGTGCCAGGTCAGATCCCTGACCCTGTCAGGGTTTCTTTCCAGGATTTTTGTTTGCTTCCTTGCTTGTTTTTTGTACTGCTACATTTGTATTTTCCTTTTTTTTTAAATATTCCTAGTAAAGAACTGTTTCTCCTATTCCCCTATCTCTGCCTGAGAGCCTCTAATTGCAAAATCATACTAATTAGGAGGGAAGAGGGTTCACATTCTCCATTCCAAGGGAGACTCCGGCTTTTCCTTGGCAGACCCTCCCAGGGGTGATTTGTCACCCTGTTTTTTCTGAGTTTTTTTAAAGCCTTTTGATTGTTCATAAAATGGAGTCAGACCTTTTAGCTACTGTACAATATTAGGAGCAGTTTCTGCCTTTTCTCACACGTGTAACATAAACAAATCCTTTGTTTTTCATTCCCTGTCCTTTGTTTGTATATTTCTAACCTGAAAACAATTGTAACTGACGGCTGGTCTGGCCACTGAGGCTGGGAGGTGATAACTCCAGAAGGCAATCTGTTACCCTGGTTTTTCTGAGTTTTTTATAGCCTTTTGATTTTCATAAATGGAGTCAGATCTTTTTAGTTACTGTACAATATTAGGGCAGTTTTCTACCTTTCTCACAGATGTAACATAAACAAATCCTTTGTTTTTCATTCCCTGTCCTTTGTTTGCACATTTCTAACCTGAAGACAATTGTAACTGACGGCTGGTCTGGCCACTGAGGCTGAGGGGTGATAACTCCAGAAGCCAATCCCCAGCCAGACCCACAAATGTATAAAAAGTAAGAAATAACCAGGCAGAGGGGCTCTGGGCTTGGCTCAGCCTTGGCTCTCTCGGAGGAACCCTCTGCCCTGCGAATCTCTCGTCTCCGTGTGATGCTTTGCGTGCCCGATCGCAGTGACTCCCCCTGGGAACAGCTCTCCCTCGCGCCCACGGGGCAGCCGGAGGCAGAGCCCAGGCCCCAGCCCCGGGGAGGCTCCGGGAGCCCCCCAGCAGCCCGGCGCTCACCTTGGCGTTGTCGATCAAGCGCAGGATCTCCGTGCGGCTGGAGGGGTTCAGGTAGCCCGGGACGGACATGAGCTGCCCTAGGTACTGGGAGAGAAGAGCCGAACCGTCACCGGAGCGCGGACAGCACCCCGGGCACGGCACGACGAGGCGGGGAGGTGTCACCGAGGCGCACAGAGCAGTCACACGCAGACAGGAGACTTTCACAGAGGTCCTTCCGATCCAGCTCACAGCCGAGAGAGAGGAGAGGAGAAACCCCTTGGTTTATTTCTTACTTCTTATACATTTGTGGGTCCAGCAGAAGATTGGCTTTTAGAGTTTCCACCCCTCAGCCTCAGTGGCCAGACCAGCCGTCAGTTACAATTGTTTTCAGGTTAGAAATACGCAAACAAAGGACAGAGAATGAAAAGCAAAGGATTTGTTTATGTTACATCTGTGGGAAAAGGTAGAAAACTGCTCTAATATCCTACAGTAACGAAAAGATCTGACTCCATTTATGAAATTCAAAAAGGCCTTAAAAACTCAGAAAAACCAGGGTGACAAGGAGACGCCCCAAGGAGTGTCACCCTGGTTTTTTCTGAGTTTTTTTAAAGCCTTTTGATTGTTCATAAAATGGAGTCAGACCTTTTAGCTACTGTACAATATTAGGAGCAGTTTCTGCCTTTTCTCACACGTGTAACATAAACAAATCCTTTGTTTTTCATTCTCTGTCCTTTGTTTGCACATTTCTAACCTGAAAACAATTGTAACTGACAGCTGGTCTGGCCACTGAGGCTGAGGGGTGGAAACTCCAGAAGGCAATCTGTTACCCTGGTTTTTCTGAGTTTTTTATAGCCTTTTGATTTTCATAAATGGAGTCAGATCTTTTTAGTCACTGTACAATATTAGAGCAGTTTTCTACCTTTTTCCCACAGATGTAACATAAACAAATCCTTTGTTTTTCATTCCCTGTCCTTTGTTTGCATATTTCTAACCTGAAAACAATTGTAACTGACAGCTGCTCTGGCCACTGAGGCTGAGGGGTGGAAACCCCAAAAAGCCAATCTTCTGCTAGACCCACAAATGTATAAAAAGTAAGAAATAAAACAAAGAGGCTCTCTCTGCCTGGATTCAGCTTTTGGGCTGGACGGAGAAACCTCTGCTCTGCAAAACCTCCTGACTGTGTGTGGCTGCTGTGTGTGTCTCGGTGACACCAACCCACAGCCAGACCCACAGATGTATAAAAAGTAAGAAATAACCAGGCAGAGGGGCTCTGGGCTGGGCTCAGCCTTGGCTCTCTCGGAGGAACTCTCTGCCCTGCGAATCTCTCGTCTCCGTGTGATTGCTTTGTGTGCCCGATCACAAAGGAGAACCGGAGATGGGTGAGAGCTGGGAACGTTCGCCCGGAAAAAGAAACGCTCCACGGAACGCTCAGAGCCCCTTCCAGGCCCAAGGGGGGACTGGGGAGAGCTGGGGAGGAGCTCTGGACAAGGGGTGTTGGAGCCCAGGGTGTTCCTGTGGCTGCCCTGGAGGGTCAGGGACCTGGGCAGGGGGGTCTGGGACCCCAGCCCAGAGCCCAGAGGGACACTGGCTTTGATCTCAGCCCATGGGAAAAACTTCCTACACTGAGAGAGGGTTTACAGGCCACAAGAGTGTGAGAAATAGTAGTTTAGCTTATCACAGGGTGAAAAAACAGTATATTTAGGTTTCTAGCATTGAAGTGAATGGGGACAAGATGGAGAATTTGGGGCGTTGTCTCCTTCTCCTTCTTCCTTCTCCTTCCCTCACTCCATTTCTGCAGTGACGTTGGCACAAAGTAGTTAGTGAGGATTGGGTCAGAGTAAAGATGACCTTTTTAGTAATAGTGATAGACATTGGTAATAAATAGTAAATAAAGAATACGTAGTAATTAGTATAAAAGATAAGGACAGCCCAGCTCGGGGGGAGACGTGAGGAGTCCATGCAGCTGCAAACATCTTGTCGGACTCCGAGAAAATTGTAAGATAAGAAACAATAAACGAAGTATGCAACCTTGAAAAATCTAAACCTGAGAACTCCGTCTCTTCCTTTGGCTTGGCTCAGAGCTGTGCAGGAGAGCAAAGGACCCTGAAACCACCTGAATGTCGGGGAAAGCCCCCGACATCTGGTGTCCCTGAGCGGGCAAAAGCCAAGGGGGAAGGGGCTCCCAGTGGGACATCGGCCGGGACGGCGGGGAGGAGCGCCCAAGGAGCGGGGCCCTGCTGGGTACCTTGACTTCCTTCTCGATGTAGTCGTGGAGCAGCAGGTCGGGCTCCACGCGGTCGGGAAGCGCCACCACCACGGTGTGCAGCGGCCGCCGCTCCGTCACCTTCTCCTGGGCCTTCTTATCCCGGCCCTTCTCCCCCTTCAGGAACACGCGCTTGAACGGGGACACGATTCCAGGCTGGGGAGAGCAGCGGGAGCGCCGGGATCAGGCTCACAGCCGGGCTGGAGCTGGGACCGGGGGCTCCGGCTCAGATTGGACCCCCCCAGTCCCACCCTGCCGGCTGTGCCCCATGGACAACGCCACGTTTGGAGCTGTAAATCCATGAAAATCCACTCTTTTCTTTCCAGGGAAAGCCCTTTTCCTGGGACACAACACAAGTGCTGAATGTCCCCACTACCAAAATTGGGTGGTTTCTCCCCAGAGTCACCACGTTCAACCTTCCAGGTAAGAGAAATACAACTCTAAAGTACAACAATGCACTCCAGGTTGGATCCAGAGGGATTCTCCATGGTTTTGTACCTCCCTGAGGATCTGCTGGGCCAACTCAAGAAGGAATGCCAAAGAAACAAGCGGGAATTCTCCGAGCAGACCCCAAACAATAAGAAAATGACCCAGGAAGCGGATTCCCCCCGGAAAAGTGGGAAATTGCAAACCCTGAAGTGCCAGCTTTGGAAAACCACGGGAGCCAACACTCCACAGGCTCCCAGGTGTCCTTTGGCACTGGCACGGGAATGCCACCTGGATCTCACCAAGCTCCACGCCGGATGAAAGACTGGGAACAGCCCCAAACTGCTCCAGTTCCAGCTTCAGCTGTTTGGAGCAGACAGCTCTGTGGCGGGATCCAGGAACTCCCTGGACATGTGACTCCAGTGTCCCATTCCCTGGTGGCCCCCGCTTCCCACCCTCGGGATAACCACATCCTGGCTCCCCTGACCCTCACGGCAAGGGAAAGGAACGCGGCATCTGAAGGGGCAGAGAACGAGCTCCCAACGGTGAATGAATTAAATATAGACCAAGGAAAAGCTCCTGGGACAACGGGAATTACCAGCTCACAAGGACATCGGGGACAGCCCGGCCTGGAAAAACACCCCTGGGATCAGGGAGATCGGGAACGAAGGGATCTTACAGGACAGAGAGGAAACGGCTCCACAGCCCCGCCTCAGGAGCAGCAGCGTGGGTTTCCAGGAAGCGTCCAGAAGGACCCCAAGATCCTCAACCACGACATCCCCTAATCCTGCCACGGGGCTGGGACTGTGGAGAGGAGGAAATCCTGGACACAACAGGTCTGTTTTCACCAGGAACCGAGATCTGGGGACGCCGGCCAATGCCTGAGGATGCCACAGGACTCCTTCAGGAATCCAGGGCACAGCAACGCAGGAACGCGCCACCGGGACCGAGGCCGTTCCCAGACACTTCCCCCTGCAGCAGGCAGGATCCAGACCCATCCCAATCCCAACCCCCTTGTCCCTGCAGGAGGGGCTGGATCCGTGGGGCTGGGACGGCTCCCTGCTGCCCGGCTGTCCTGGGCAGGGGCTGGGGGCTCCAGGCCCGAGGCTGTGACGCAGCCTGGCACAGCTCCTGCTCTTGGGGGGGCAGCGCGGACCCCGGCACCCACCTCGTCCTCCATGGGATCCCCCGGAGAGCAGGGCCGCGCCGGGCCCTGGCAGGAGCGGGGAATGCTCCCCCGGGTTTGGGGGTGCCGGGACGGAGGCGCTCGGGGCAGGAAGTGCCACCGCTTCCTCTGGCACACGTGACACACCGAGCAGGGGAGGGAGCGCGAGCCCGTTCCCTGCTGCGCCCCTAAACCCCTGCAGCGCCCCAAATCCTTCATCCTCTGCCCTTCCCACACCCAGGAGGGAAAGATCCCCGTGCCAAGGCAGGTTGAGCTCTGGTTTCTCCTCCAAGCTCAGAGCTGTTTTGTTCCGACACCCAGCTGGGTCCCGGGTG
>NW_026690511.1:0-21075 GCF_015227805.2 Hirundo rustica | reverse complement strand
TGGAAAAGAACATGAAAGACGGACAGAAAACCCTGATAACTGTTCATCATAAGGTGAAAGAAATACATTGCATTATAGAAAAGGTAAGAAAAGATGTCGAGCACAGGAGGTGGGATACTCTTTTTGGGTGGTCACCTACTGCCACAAGTGCCTTGAACAAATTGTGTCATCTCATCATTGTCCTTTTGATTTTAGTTTCAATTGGTTTTCTTTTATCAGCAATCTTATTCATTATGAATTGGAGAATGATGAAACGGTTAACACGGTTGACGTTCATAATTAATGCTCATAACCTGGCAGAAGTCCTCTCCCCTATGGACCTCCCCCAGGCTATTGACACAAGGCGATTATAAAATTTGAATGTATATTTTGAAATTATTTCCTTTTATAATCTTGTGAAAATTACTTTTGATTTTTTGTGATTTGTTATGAAACAATTATTTTAATTAATACTGATTGTTATTATTGTTTTGATTAATTGCAATTTGTTTGACAATCTGAATTAATATTAATGTTTCCTTTTCTACTTTTTCTTTTCCTTCTTTTTCTCCCTCTCCCTCTCTACGTACTACCTCTGTTTCTTGGGATATACTACCAATGTTGATGAGTCCTGAAGACTTCGCAACACCACTACGGAACCCTGCTGAAGAAGATCTCTTGAAGACAATTGTGAGTCACAGGGTGGTGTAAGAGTCAGTCTGAAGTTCCCCTCATTTGCCTCACGATCATCGCGAGGACCCCGAGGACCCCACTGCAGTTCTGGTCTGCTCGAGGTGGATGCTTGCCAATCATCTGCAGGTGCATTTTCCTGTGTCACCACACCACGGTACACTGGCTTTGAGCAATGTAATGGTAGTTCTGTACCTGAAGATTGCACCTGCTTCACGGTCCCTGCTTCACAACAATAGCCTATGAATTTCCCCACCTCTTGGCCAAGGGAACTTTCTGGGGTAACTCTGGTGGTCCCCCACAGAAAATCCTTCATCTGCTTCGCAACCACCGTGACAGACGGAGATCAAAACCCCCTTCCAAGGACTGAGATTGAGACCCCTATATGAAGCCCCTCTCAAGGACTGAGACATCAGACCCCTACAACCCTAATACAGGGGGTGGGGGCTGATTTAACTGAAGCGAGATGTTTGCCTGGAGGCGTGACCAAGAAGACAATGGCTCTTGCTTACTGCTAAGAACATGGACTACCTGTTCCCCCTCGGTGGCTTCAATAGATTTACCTGTTCCCCCCCGTGATTGAGGACTATAATAAAACCCCCTGAGTTAACCAGAGATTTTGAGAGACTCTCCCTGACGTGAAAGGCGGACCCATCGTCCAGACCACGAGGACTCCATCTTCACGTTTGATAGCTATATCCCTCCTTTCCTCTATCTCTTTCTCTATCTCTTTCTCTATCTCTTTCTCTATCTCTCTCTCTCACTCTTAATCCCTCTATCGCAATTGCTATGGTCAATCAATAAAAGGTGCATTTGTTTTAATGCTGAAATCCCCTCTGTGCTGTGTTTTGCACTCAGAGATCATTAAATGAACCAACACGACCTTCGCTTGTATGAGCAGATCGTGACACTCCTGGAAAGCGGGTAATGGTTCTTTGATTTATCGCTCTGAGATCCTGGACTAGTCAGTAGCTACCATCAGGCTTCTTTACCGGCAGGATGGGGGTATTATGTGGTGACACACAGGACTCCAACACCACCTGATGTACTGAATTCTCAACTACGGTTTCAATCCCTTCCGACCTTCCAGTGATATCGGATATTGTTTTACTCGAATGGGGATTTCTGGGTTCTGTATTTCAACACTAATGGGCTGAATGTTTAATTTTCCTGCTTCACCAGTATACCACACAGTGTTGCTAATCTCAAAATTATCTTCTTCAGTTAAAGAATAGATTTTAAAATTTCCTTTACAAGGTGTTATTTTAATCCCCAAGGCTATTCTTAAGTCCCTTCCTAATAAATTATTATCAGCTTCTGGTATTAATACCAAATCATTCAATCTAAATTTGTCATCCAATTCAATCTGCACATTTTTAATTACAGGAACCTGAAAAACTTCTCCTTTAACCCCAATTATTGGGACATGTTCATGACTTACTTCACATCCTTGTGGTAATTTTCTTACTGTTGACCTAGTAGCTTCTGTGTCCACCAAAACTGTGATTTCTTCCTTTTGAGGACCTATTTTCAGTTTTATCAAGGGCTCTTCTAGGTCTTCAGTCCTCATTAAACAGAGCCCCTGACCCCCCTAGTCTTCTTGAAACATTTTCTCATCTCGCTGCCTCTTTCTACAGAATTTTTGTAGATGTCCCTTTTTGTGGCAATGAAAACAAGTGGGTCCTGTACCCCTGGAGGTAGGACAAGAAGTTTGTAAGTGTCCTTTCTGGTGACAGGAAAAACACGTGAGTCTCATATCCCCAGAGGTGGGACCTGCCTTCTTCTGTTGTTTGTTCTTTCCTGAGCACTTCTCTGTATTCATGGTTGTCTGTGTTTCCTTGACTGCTGCCATTAAAAGCTGTGGTTTTGTCTTTTGTCTCTCCTCATCTCTTCTCACATACACTTTCTGTGCTTCTCCTAACAATTCCTGAAGCCCCCTATCCTGCTAATTTTCTACTTTTTCCAGCTTCTTCCTGATGTGCACCCAGGCCTTAGCTACAAATTGTGTTTTCAAAAGGACCTGTCCTGCTGCAGTGTCGGGGTCTACACCTGAATATAACTGCAAGGCTTTTCTTAGTCTTTCTAACCAATCTGCCAGGGGTTCATCCTTCCCTTGGTGCTCACTTAGAGCTTTCCCTATATTCTGCCCCTTGGGCACTGCTTCCCAGATTCCTTGGATAATCATCCACCGGAGATCACTCATTTTCTGCCTGTGTCTTTCATTCTGATTATTCCAACCTGGATCTTGCATAGGCCATTTCTGATCCCCCTGGTCTGGCCCCTGACATTCTCTATCCCAAACCCTCATTCCTGAATGTCTCAGCATTTCTCTTTCTTCCATGGCAAACAAGATTCCTAAGATAGACTGCAGTTCCACCCAGGTGCATATATTCAGCCCCAAGGACTGATCTAATCTCTCTGCCCCTCCAATAGGATCCTCTAGCAGCCTGCCCATCTCCTTCTTAAACTCCCTAACATCCCCTGTGTTCAGGGGAACACTCACATCACCAATAGGTCTCTGTTCTGGATTTGCCATTGGAACTTTTCTAAGAGGATATAGTCCATCTTCCATTTTTGCTTCCCCATCCCCATCATCACTTCTCCCCGTCCCCCCACCTCTAGTTCTGTATGCTACTGGCTCCTCCTGAATAGGGGGTGTGTTTGCATTTACAGGAGGAATCTTGGGGGCTTGGGGTTGAACGGGCTGATTAGGTTGCCTATAAGGGGGTGGGAGGTGATCTAATGGATCCTAGGGTTTGTGTCTGTCTTGTTTGGCTGCTCAGCCTCTAGTTTGTAAAGGATACAGCAGATGACCTTTGCTTCCCTGCCTTCAAGTAACAAATTCACCCTTTCCCCTGGGAAGCCACAGAGCAGCATAGTCACTTTCTTCCTGATTAAATGGCTCTTTTGAATTCACATACAAAATCAAAGCCTGGTAAATCAAATCTTCAAATGGTCCAAACTTCGGCCAATATAAATTATCTTTCCCGATCATTTCCTTTGTCCATCCAAACATACAATAATTAATCATTTTCTGCTTACTTTTTCTTCTTCAGGATTTCCATGCATCTCAGAATCGTAACATCATCCCTAGTGGACTGTCCTGAGGGATGCTCCCCTTCTGAGAACACCCCTGTCCTGGTTCGGAGACAAATTTGGGGGAAAACCCCTGTATAGGATCCCTCTGGGAAGCAAACCTGTAGAAATATGCCTCTTCCTGCTGCTGAGGACTCCAGGACGGTGTAGATTAATGTAGACGAGAGATCTCTGAAGTTGGGTTTTAGAAGAAGGGGTTTATTGTATAAGATGGGAGGCCTTGCTCAGAGCCGCCAGGCGCAGCTGAAGCATGGCCTTGGAAGGTGGGGGTAGTGAGAGATAAGGAAATTCCAAGAGCAAGATGCAAGAGGTAAACAAAGAGATAAGAGGAGAGAAGGGACAGAAGAAACAGAGAAGAGGCAGAAGAAGAGAAGAGAAGAGAGAGGCCCACTCTCGCAGCCCCCTGATAAGGGGTCTCGAGGTGGGCTGTAACAGGGTTGTGCCAATGGGGTTACAGATACTTGATACTCCAGGGGGGTGTTACAAGTGTGGGATAAATCATACATTGGGGGTTGTTTTCCTAGGCATCCAGCAGCTAGGACATCTCAAACATCAAAACTTACTTTCAATTCTATCTCAGTTACAGGTTTCACATTCTCAGAATCTAAGCAATCATATTTATAGGGCTTTCTGGCTTCATCCTTCCCAACATCTCCCCCGTTCTTATTAACAACTAAAACGCTAGATACTGTCTTACTCATTACTTTTTGCACACACTGAAGTATGCAGGGAACCGCTACTAAAACTACAATTACTACTATTAAAACAATCAAACCTATCTTACAAAGTTCCTTTAGCCAAGGTGCAAAGCTCATACCATCAAAAAAATTGTCTAGCCAAGATGGGTCATCTATTGTAATTTGGCCAGCTAAATCTCTCAATTCTTGCAATTGTTTATGAATGGAAACAGAGTGATCGGATAAATTCATGCAGCACAAACCTTCAAAATCTTCACAACCATGTCCATGTGCTAGAAGAAGGTAGTCAATGGCAGCTCTGTTTTGTAAAGTGGCATGTCTGATTGCTTCCTCATCTGTTAGCAAGTCACTGATCATAGTAGAGGTGGCATTTACTTCTTTGCTGAGCCAGCATCCTAACTTGTTTAGTTGTTTTAGGGCAATTGAGGAGCTCAGCTGAGGCAGGAAAATGCTAGCAGCAATTGACTCCCCTGAGTTCCAAGGATGGAAATTACTATCACAGTTGCTCTCATATTCATGTCCCCAGGAGGATCTAATCCTCCTGCTTTTCTTTTTGACTACTTTTTTGACACTGGGAGCAATTACTGTGAGTTGTCCCATGGCGCAAGGACCACCATCTATTTTTGAAGGTATACCTTGCCAGGCCCTGTCTCCACAGATGAGCCAAATCCCTTTAGGAAATCGAATAGGAAGTTTGTTAAAGCGATCTGCGTGGGGCTCATCATACACGAGAAGCTTAGTTTGATTGCACCAGGAAGTCATGTTGCTATAAACTGGGTGATAAGGGGTAACGTTTAAATGAGGACCATTTTCTCCTCGGAAATGAAAGAAATAACAGGTGCTCATAGTTAGTGAGCCTAGGATTTCTAGCTCTTGGAGGTCAGATTTATCAACTTTAGAATTGTCAATATAAGTTTGGTGTCTTTGGCTGGGAGTTGGGGATATGTGATGATCATCATACGGCCAGTATTTGTCAAAAGTAACATTGTCAAAACCTTCTGGAAAAGGCACTCCAACTAAACAGGTCGAAAAAGGTTTGTCAGGGCTTGTGTCGGATAGACAGATGGTGTCAGAGCCTGCAGACTTGGCTAAAGCAACCCAGACATTTGTCTTTGGTTGACTTACAGGTAAAGCTTGACTACAAGAACTAAAACAAAAGAACAAAAGTAACATGCACGCGCGCAAATGATAAAACTTCAGTCTTTTCTTGGGCTGCTTTTGGCGGATCATCTTCTCCTGATGATTCTGCGCAGCTCAGGTCTGGGTGCTTGCTTCTTGGTTTGCAACAGTACTGGCTGATGTGGGGGTCTCAGCGGGCTTCGATGCGTGGTACTGCTTCACGTTCTTCACTGGAACCCACTTGAGTCCTCTTTCTGTGGAGGCAAATGCAAACCTCTTCCCCGATGTTACAGGATTATATGGTCTTTCTAACTGTCTTGATTTAAAATTTTTAATTGAAACTGGGGGGTGTACTTTCAGTTTTACCTTTTTAGTGTTCAAGAAATGTCTGTAAATGTGAGGGTGAGGCTCTTCTGCAGAGCTGTTCAGAAAATTATAAACATACAGGGCTTTATTCAACCTCTTTTGAGGGGCAGCCTGGTCTTCTCCCCCTTTCTGTTGATCTAAAATGCGTTTTAGAGTTTGATGTGTTCTTTCTATCATTCCTTGACTCGTGGGAGAGTAAGGAATGCCAAATGTATGGCGAACACCCCAGTCATTTAGGAATGCAGCTAATTCTTGTGAGGTATATGAAGGACCATTATCAGTTTTAATTTCTTGGGGGACACCTAAATAGGAGAAAGCTTGTGAAAAATGTTGGCAAACATGCTTAGCTGTTTCCCCTGCATGTACAGAAGCAAAAACTGCATTTGAAAATGTATCAATAGAGACATGGATATTTTTAAGTTTCCCAAAAGAGGGGTACTTAGTAACATCTGTTTGCCATTTTTGTAAACTTTCCAAACCCCTTGGGTTGGTGGCTCCTGAAGAGGGGAGAGGTTGAACCTGCTGACAGTTTGGGCAAGCTCGTACAATATTTTGTGCTTGTTCTAGGGTAATGTGAAAATCTCGTTTGATTGCCTGTGCATTTTGGTGAAAAAATGCATGACTCAGTTTGGCTTGTTCAACAGTGTTAGGCAAGGTGGTTGCAGCAAGCACTGAGGTAGAATCTTCGATGCTTGCTGCACTTTCCTCATCAGATGCAGCTGATGCCAATGCATCAGCTCGTGCATTTCCCTCTGCCATAAATCCTGGAAGACCTGAATGAGCTCTAATGTGAGAAATAAAATAAGGATTAGTTCTGTGTGATAAAATTTGATAGAGACAGGTGAGCCAAAGGCACAACTTGTCGTTGTTCACATCCTTTAGAACAGATCCTTCAATTCTCTTAATAACATTAGCAACGTATGCTGAATCAGTGATCAGGTTGAAAGGTTCTGGAAAGAGCTGAAATGCTCTTACAACTGCTGCCAATTCAACAATTTGAGGAGAACCTTCAACTTTTTGAACATCTTGTTCCCAGGTTTTAGTATTTCTATTTTGCCATGTAACAACCGAATTGTGCGTTCGCCCTGACCCGTCAGTGAAGATGGTGACTGCATCTAAAGGCTCTTCACTGATCAGGGGTTTTTCTTTGTAACATAATTTAGCTTTGATCATTTTGTGTGCTGGATAATGAATGGAACAAATGCCTGGGAAATCGAGCAAGGCATATAGCAAGTCTTCTGATTTTTGCATTGCCCAATCAAAATAGGTTTTCTTCATGGGCAGATAGATAATTGCGAATTCACGACCTGCTATTGAAAGAAGTCTTGTTCTACCTTTGATGATGATTTGAGACATCATTTCTAAAGGTGTGAGGATTGTCTTAGGCGACCTGTATGAGATAAAAACCCATTCAATTATTAACAACGGATCTTTGTGAGAAGAATCCCATTGAAAGATGAGACCACACAGTCTCAGCTTTTCTCCTAAGATTGCAAGGAAAAAGGGTTTGTCAGGGACACAGCGATGTGCCTGCCTGCTCTGCAGAGCACTAGTAATTTCTTCTAAGGCTTTGTGAGCCTCAGGAGTGAGGGATCTAGGGGATCTGATGTCATTGTCCCCCTTCAGCAAATCAAAAAGTGGAGCAAGTTCATCAGCTGTGATTCCTAGGACAGGCCTAACCCAGTTAATTTCTCCTAAAAGTTGCTGCAAGTCCTGCAAAGTGTGAACATCAGTTCGGATTTGTATTTTTTGAGGAGTGATGGACTGTTCCGTCAGTTTCCAACCTAAATATTTCCAGGGAGCAGTCTCTTGTATTTTTGATTCAGAGATCACCAGCCCACTCTTTTTGATTTCAGCAACAACACAATTGCGAGTCATTTCCATTTGTTTTTGTGTTGGTGCTGCGATGAGCAAATCATCCATATAGTGGAGAATAACTGATTGTGTGAACTGTTCACGGACTGGAGACAGTGCACGGGCTACAAAATATTGGCAGATAGTCGGCGAGTTTCTCATCCCTTGAGGTAATACGAGCCAATGATACCTTTGGAGTGGTTCTTGCAAGTTTGTACTTGGAACAGAAAAGGCAAAACGAGGAGCGTCGTCTGGATGCAGTGGGATATTGAAGAAACAGTCTTTTAGATCTATGATTACAAGTGGCCAGTCTCTTGGTATCATGGAAAGGTTGGGTAGACCAGGTTGGAGGGGACCCATGTTTTCAATAACTGCATTGATCTTTCTGAGATCTTGTAACAATCGCCAGGTGTTTGAGGTTTTCTTGTGGATTACAAACACAGGCGAGTTCCAGGGACTGTTAGTAGGCTTAATGTGGCCTTTTTGCAGTTGTTCAGTCACTAGATCCTTGAGGGCACTCAGCTTATTGTCTGGTAGGGGCCACTGGTCAACCCAGACAGGGGTGTCAGTTTTCCAGGTTAGTTTTAGAGTGCTGAGTGCTTTAGTGGCCCCTACGAAAAACCCAGTTCAATTTTTGCTCCCCATTGTGAAAGCAAGTCCCTTCCCCACACTGTGATGGGCTTTTGTACCACATAAGGACGAATTGATGCTTTCTTCTTATCTGGTCCTGTAATGCTGATTACAGATTCGCTTTGCAAACACGGAGTGACACCTCCAATGCCTGTGAGACTACCTGGGGGAGTTACTAACTTCCAATCTCTTGGCCAATAGTAAGAAGAGATTACAGAAACATTCGCGCCAGTATCTATCATCCCTTTGATGTTAACTTGAAGCCCACCATTTGACAACTCACAAGTTAGCATTGGTCTTTGTTCACTTATGTGTTGAACCCATAGAACTTCAGGATTTTCAGGAGTGACAGGGAAACAGCGTGGTGGCATTTGGTCCATAGTTCCCATAGGCAATGCTATGGCAATAGCTATAGGGGTTCTGGGAGGAATATGCAATGGGGGATAGCAGGCATTGGCTAGCACTAGCAATTCTTCGTTGCAGTTAACAGACATCACACAAGGCAAAACAAGCAGTCCCAGGATGCTATTCCTTTCCTTACCAACAACTAAAAAGTCTTGCCTATGTTGTGAAGGCCCAGTGATTCCTGTTGAGATATAATCGTAGCCATCATCTTTTAGAAAGGTTGTTGGCTTGGAGGTTGCCAAGGTGCACCAGGTGCCTGGGGGTAGTAGGCTTGGGTCATTACTTGGGATTGTGCTGGTGATGAAGCGAAGAGCGTTTGGGTCGGGGTATTCACAAATTTTTCCTCGGGCGCTTGGGGTGCCATTACTTGTGTCTTCACGCGATGGCGCTGCGCGTTCCCCTTGGAGTTTTTTTGACTGTATTTTCTGCTCATGTCCTGTCTGGCTTGATACTGCCAGGCAGGATGCTGTCCCTTCTTAGAGGTGGAGCAGCGATCTGGTGCCTGCACACTTCTTTTGATGTCTGGGCAGTTCCTCACAATGTGACCAGGTCGTTTGCAGAAGTAGCAAGGTCCTGAAGTCACAGTAGCTTGCATAACAGCCATGGTGTTGTCTTGTTGTTGTGAGTTTAAATGTAGGGCAGCTAAGATTTCAGTAAGTTTCTGGTCTCGTGTTTCAGCTTGTGCTGCTTGTGCTGTAAGAGCCCTTTCAATTTTTTCTCCAATAGTTTTTCCAAGTTCATTTGCTTGAATCGTTGCGACGTGCTGTGGGCTCCCAATTTGGTTACAGGCATCAATCATTTCAGGCACTGTGGGTCTCTCTTTTCCTAGGGCTTTGATTGCTCTTTTACATTCTGGACTTGCATTATTTTCAATAATGTCCCGTATCATTATTGGGCGAGCTATATCATCACCACATTGTCTTTCTGCTGCTTGAATCACGCGATCCACAAATGTGGTAAATGGTTCAGATGAATCTTGGCTAATTAGGTTGTAGGCTTTCTCAAAACTTCCTGCAGGCTGAATTTGTACAAAGGCTCTACGGGCCATCTTTTTAATGTCGTCTAATGCTGTTTTGGGTAAGTTCACTTGATTATCATTCTGATCATCAGGAGGGTCACCAGTGAGCTTAGACATAGTAAGGGTACGAAGGTCCACATCAGTACTTTGTCTGTACATCTGCAGTACGTTTGTCAGCAACCTTCTCCATTTGAATTCCCACAGCATATATTGAGAATCTGTGAGAATTACACTAGCAAGGTTTTTGCAGTCATTTGGTGTAAGTGTGTGTCCTTCCAAGGTGCTTTTTAGCAGTTGTTTAAAATATGGAGAGCAGATGCCACTGTCCTTTATCGCTTTTCTTAATTCTTTTATTTCGTGAGATGGGATAGCTGTCCATGTTCTGGGACCTCCGGCTTGCTGGCTGAATATCACAGGCATGGCTAAAGGATTTAGATTTTCTTCTTTGCAAATTTCTCGTGTGACTTCATGCCAGTCTGTCAGTTGAAGGTCATCAGAACATTTCTGGGGACCTTCCAAAATCGAGATTGGTGGTGGTGGATCCTTAGATTTGAAACGGCTGGCATCTGCAAGGGCAAAGCAGTTCTCTGTCTGTCCTGTATTTGTTAAAGTGGCTGCCACATTCCATCCTCCCCCTTCTCGTTGCATGGTTTGTGCGTCAAGCTGTGGTCTTGTCATGCTTGGGCACGATGCAAGATGCGGCGGCAGAGGCAGGGATGCAGGAGGTAGAGGGCCTGTCAGTGGAGGCATGTGAGAAGAGCTTGAAGCCGCGGAAGGATTCGTCAGGCATGAAGCTGTTACTGCAGCATGTAGGTCCCGTGGTGGAACAGACGCGGAAGGATACATATAAGTCGCTGTAGAATCATGTTGTTGTTGTGGTGTGTGCAGGGTCGTGGACGGCGGAAGGGCTGCTGATGGCTGTAGCATCGGCGGCTGTGCAGGACACTCGGCAGTGTGGACTATTTGCGATGGCACTGTAACAAGTTCCGGCTGAGCGTAGGTTTCAGCATGGCTGCGGGAGCTGGCAGGCTGAATTACAGGCGGTGATGCGGTTTGGCGGGTCGGCGCGTACTGCGCATGCGCGAGGTGCGCAGTCTCGGTGCAGGGGGACGTTATGGCGGCGGCTCGCATGGGGCGCGCGGGAGGTGGCGGGGGCGCGGGAGCCGCAGCAGCGGTAGTTTCAGGGGCCGCGGGAGGGAACGCGAAGGAGTCTGCAGGCACAGGACACGCAGGGGCTGCGGCAGGGGGCAGCGCAGCGAACCCGGTGGCGGCCGCGGCGTCTGGTGCAGCCGCTGCTCCGGCAGGGACGGGGGGGCGGGGTAGAACACACCGCGGAGCAGGGACTGGGCTCGCATGGCCATCCGCCGTCTGTGCCGCGGCACTCAGCTGCTGGTAGCTCGCAGGCTGGGCCAGGGCACTCCGCGGAGCGGGGACAGGAACGGGCTGTAGCATCCCCCGCGGCGCGGGGCTGGGGCACTCTGCACGCGGCAGAACACGTGGCGGGGTGGTGGGCATCTCCGCGTTAGTGTGCGCAAGGGGAACTGCAGGGACAGCCGGTACCGGCGCCGGTGGCACCGCGGGCACCGACACCGCTGCAGCCGGCACCGCCGGCTCATAGAAGGGCAGCGGCGGCGAGGCAGCGGCGGGCACGGGCGAGAGCGGCGGCACCGCCAGCGCCGTGTCGGCTGCTGCGAGGGGGGCTTGTGCCGCTTGCAGGAGGGTCGCTGCCTGTGTGTGAAGGACGCCGGCAACGGCCGCGGCTACAGCTGCAAAAGCCGTGGCCGGCGGAGCGGCGGGACCCGCGGGGGAAAGGGGGTGTACAGCCCGAGCCGCGGGGTGAGGGGGGTGCGGGGCTGCCGCTGGGCCGGCAGCGAGAAGCGCCGCCGGAACGCTGTCAGTGGGCGGGCTCACAGGGGCAGAGACGGGGACGGGGCCCGGCACACTGGAGCGAGGGGAGGGGGCCCCGATAAGAGGAATTCCATCCGTGAACGGGACCGAGGGCGCGGTGGGAGGGGCCGCAGGGTCCGGTGGGGGCGTAGGGGCCGAGGGAACGGGCGCCGCGGCCATGAGGGTGGGGGATGGGTCCGTGGCGCTCGGCGGGACCGCGGGTGTCGAAACCGCGTGGCGCGGAGGGGGGGAGGGGGGCGGTTTCTGCTGCAGACCCGCGGCCGCGCGGAGGGGATCTCCGGGAGCGGCGTGACCAGGTGTCGCGTCTGCAGCGGCATTTTTTGTAGCAAAGAGCTCTACGAGGGCCCTACAAGCTGGAACGAGCTCAGCAACAGCAAAATTCTTTCGTGAAATATCATTAAAGAGTCTATTTCCAACTGAGTCCCAAAAGTCTCTGGTAAAGACGGCTGAACGGTCAGCATTGGGAAAGTTAACTAGAGTCCATTCTAAAAGGTCTTTCAGCTCTTGCTTATGTAAAGTACTGTTGTTGCAGCGTAAAAGATGCTTAAGTTTCTTATAGAGATCTCTATCAAGGGTAGAACGGGATAGACCCATATTGTTAACACTAGTGTAGCTCACCTCGATGTCGCAGAAGCAGGTCCTCACTCGAGATCCGACGTGGGGGTTGGCCAGACACTCCAGTCGGCTCTCAGGACACTGCACGGGGTCCCCTTCAAAGTCACGGCTCCAGGCGCTGCTCAGAAACAGCTCTTCCGTGCTCAGGGACTCCAACCTCCCCTCGGCGCTTCAGTGCGGGCAGTGCAAAGCGGTGCCCACACGCGCTCAACGCACGTGGCAACGTACCACGGCAAAACTCCCTCCGTGAGCCCCAGTGGCCGCCGCTCAGCAGCAGCCGTCTGTGCTCAAGGGATGCCCTGCAAAACCTTCTCAGAGCTCAGGGTGTCCGCTACTGAGTAACGGTCCTCGTGCTCAAGGTTTTGCCCTCGGCAACTTTAAAGAGCTCCAGCCTCACACTGCTCAGCAGCGATTTGCTGTGCTCGCGACACCGATTAGCCTACGACTAGTAATTTTAGTTACCGTCCATGATGAAGTCTCTCACAGCTTGAAAGGCTGGGTCCTGCATCTTCCACATTGGGCGCCAATTTGTAGAAATATGCCTCTTCCTGCTGCTGAGGACTCCAGGACGGTGTAGATTAATGTAGACGAGAGATCTCTGAAGTTGGGTTTTAGAAGAAGGGGTTTATTGTATAAGATGGGAGGCCTTGCTCAGAGCCGCCAGGCGCAGCTGAAGCATGGCCTTGGAAGGTGGGGGTAGTGAGAGATAAGGAAATTCCAAGAGCAAGATGCAAGAGGTAAACAAAGAGATAAGAGGAGAGAAGGGACAGAAGAAACAGAGAAGAGGCAGAAGAAGAGAAGAGAAGAGAAGAGAGAGGCCCACTCTCGCAGCCCCCTGATAAGGGGTCTCGAGGTGGGCTGTAACAGGGTTGTGCCAATGGGGTTACAGATACTTGATACTCCAGGGGGGTGTTACAAGTGTGGGATAAATCATACATTGGGGGTTGTTTTCCTAGGCATCCAGCAGCTAGGACATCTCAAACATCAAAACTTACTTTCAATTCTATCTCAGTTACAGGTTTCACATTCTCAGAATCTAAGCAATCATATTTATAGGGCTTTCTGGCTTCATCCTTCCCAACACAAACCCAAGTGGCCTCTCTCTCCAACCTCTCCGAAAAAAATCTTCTTTGGAGAAAAGTGGAAAAAACTATTTTACTAAACAAATGAAGTGCATACAAGTATAAAGAATGAATAATATGAAACAATAAAACCTCTCATTCTGGAGTGAGATGGCAAATTGAAAAAGTCCTTGCCGTGGGTGGAGCTCGGCTCTTTCTCTCAGTCTCTTCTCAGTCCCAGTCCCTCCGGCGCTGCTGGAAAATGCCGAGGTCCAGGCCCCGGTGGGCTGCAGGTGCAGCCCCCAGTGCTCCCCTGGGTTTTCAGTCTAGAGCAGGTTTAAACAGTTTCAAGAAAAAGGGAAAAAAAAGAGTCCAGGGGACTTCTCTGCCCTAGCTAGCTGAAACTAACTAAAAGCAAAAAGATCTCTGTCCTGCAGTCTCTCCAAGCCTCCGCCGAACACCCGGTCCAGAGAAGAATGTGGAGGAGTCAGGCAGTTTTCTCAAAACAAACTCCGCGCTTTTCCTTGCTCTTAGAACCAGTCTTAAAGGCACAGGACTCAATATACAGCACAAACAGAACAGACGATTGGGGATACAAACATCATAAAGTTACCCTAGGACACCCCCTCATGGTTCCCAGGTATACCAGGCTCTTGTGAATTTCATTCATAATTCACAGCTCCTGGGTCTAAGGACTTATTTTTCCTTGGACTCATTTTTGGTGGCCACAAACTAAGAAATCCCCAGTACCAGGAGAATCTTGGTCTCCCTCCCTCACTGTGCGGTTCAATCCTCTCACTTATTATTCTGTTGCACTGTTTTGTCTTTTACCAACTCTTTGCCTCATGCGTAATTCCAATCTTTCTCCCAATCTGTCTTCCCTGACTATATCCTTCTAGTCACTTCCCCTTGCAATCCCTCTTAGTCTACTACTAAAGTTACCAACTATTTTCTTCTCAAAGAAAATGGAACTTGACTCAATTGCTCCCTCCTTATTCACCTTGCCCAGCAATCAGATCACTCCCTTCTCCTCGAGGACCTTCCCCTGGGTTCTCAGGCCAGGACCCTCCCTGCCAGTCCTTCCCAGGGAACCTCACTCATTCTCTCTTTTCACTTCCCTCATTTCCCGGCTGGTCTCCTCACAGAGAGCTGAAAACGCAGTACTGTGAGGTTCACACTTGCTTCAGGCGTCTGGGCTAGCAGCCCCCATTTTAGATATTCTACACACACACAAACATACAGCTGCCCCCCTGCCCAACCCCGTGGTACTTACACAGTCCATTTTCCCACATGGTTCTTGTGCACAAGACCTTTTACAGGCACCTTTACCTTCAGCTGGCACTCCAACAGGAGCTTTTATGAATGCCTCCTATTGCTCGCTTCCTTTACTTATGCATTATTGTAATTGGAACTCCTTCTCCAAGGGAGCCTGGTCTAAGCTCAGGACCAGCTTAAAAGAGCTGGTGGGGAGCTCTGTAGTGGTGTGGGATTTGGTTTTGGTTTTATTGTATGTGCTATTAATTTATGGTTCGTTCTATGTATCCCGGTTTGTTCCCCCAATGGTCTTTCCCTGCTCTTCTCCCCTCCAACTGTTATATGTCAATCCCCCACTCCCCCCTCCTCTGGGGTCTGTCTGTCATCTTGGGACCTTCCCCTGGAGCTAGAAAGTTCTTCCAAGGGCATCAAGTGATAGGTCAGATCCAGAGGGGTTCCCTCCTCATCATTCATGTATGGTTTATGAAAATATCATTCATCCATGTGAAGCCTCCCTGGTGATCTCTGATTTGCTCACCCACTGCCTCTTCTCCTGGTTCCACCTCCAAATAAAAACTGCTGGCAAGCAGCCTGGGGGTCTCTGCCTAGGCAGTTACCTGGAGGTCAGGAGGTCCCATGCTGGGGCTCCAATTAAATTTTGTGACCCTTTCAGCAGAGTCCGCATTTCTATCTCCACCGTTGTTGCCCTGCACCACCTGTGCCTGCTGCCGAGGTCGTGTGGGATCCAAGACCCCACAGGATCGGGTTAGCTGGCACGGCCAGCTGTCCGTACCTTTCCACACCACGGTGCCTGAGCTAGCCCAGGTGTGCGTGGAGACCATGCTTAAGGAACCGCAACATCCTTCTTTTATTTTCATTTCTTGACGGATTGCAGCATTTGAATTGGCGTATGTTTGGCAAGTGTTGGTCATTTTCAGTGCCCCTCATTTCATCTCAGTCCATTTTGTCACAATCACTCCGGTTCCAAATTTTTCCTTTTTGTATTTATTCGCGTTGTTTCACACCATATCTCCTTACCTGAGCGTTTGTTAAATTTTTTCAGTTGCTTACTCTGCACTTCCTATAATCCCATTCACTTTTTGTTTTTCACGTGCTTTCAAAATTTTCCCATTTTCATTTTAAGCTTGCATTTCTTTAATTTCTTTACCTCTCCTCCTTCCGTTACATTTTCTTGCCTGATTGCAGCATTTGAATTGGAGTATTTTGGCAAGTGTTGGTCCTTTTCAGTGTAGCTCATTTCAGCTCAGTCCATTTGGTCTCAATCACTCCGGTTCCAAATTATCTTGGTTGTTTTCATTTGCATTATTTCTCATCATATCCCCTTTCCTGAGCATTTGTTAGACTTTGTTCCCTGTTTTCAAGATTTGAATGATGATTAAACAGACAAGCTTCATTCCCTTTCCCTGCACTTCTTGTCATCCCATTCACTTTTTGCTTTTCATGTTCTTTCAAATTTTTCATTTTAAGCTTGCATTTCTTCAATTTCTTTTCCTTGCCTTCTTTTATTTACATTTTGTACCAGGTGTCAACTGTTGAATTCGATTATTTTGACAAGTGTTGGTCCTTTTCAGTGCCCTTCATTTCATCTCAGTCCATTTAGTCACAATCACTCCTGTTCCAAATTATTTCAGTTGTTTTCATTCACACTGTTTCACATCATATCTCCTTTCCTGAGCGTTTGTTAGACTTTCTCCCCTGTTTTCAAGATTTCATTCTCCTTTCCTGAAAGGTAGACTTTGCTTTGGGAAAGGGAATGAAAACTTGCGATTTCAATGAAGATTAACTGGGCAATCTTCCATCCCTTTCCCTTCACATCTTGTAATCCCATTCACTTTTTGCTTTTCATGGGCTTTCAAAATTTTCTCTTTTTCATTTTAAGCTTGCATTTCTTCAATTTCATTTTCTCTCCTTCCTTCCTTTATTTCCACTTCTCACCTGGTTGCAGCATTTGAATTGGAGTACTTTTGGCAAGTGTTGGTCCTTTTCAGTGCCCTTCATTTCATCTCAGTCTATTTGGTCTAAATCACTCCCATTCCCAGTTTTCTCCTTTTTTTAATTTGCACTGTTTCCAATCATATTTCTATTCCTGAGCGATTGCTCAACGTGTTCTCTATTTTCAAAATTTCAGTGAGTGTTACTTGGGAAGCTTTTTTCCTTTTCCTTGCACTTCTTGTCATCCCGTTGGATTTTGTCTTCTCATGTGCTTTCAAATTTTTTTTTTTTTCATTTTAACCTTGCATTTCTTCATTTTCTAATCTTCTCCTTCCATTATTTCAATTTCTTGCCTGATGTCAGAATTTGATTTGGAGTAACTGTGACAAGTGTTGGTCCTTTTCAGTGCTCCTCATTTCATCTCAGTCCCTTTGGTTTCAATTATTCTGGTTCCAAATTTTCCCATAGTTTTCATTCGCACTGCTTTGCGGCATATCTCATTTCCTGGGCATTTATTAAACATTGTTCTCTTTTTTCAAGATTTCAATGAAGATTACTTGTGCAAGCTCCTGACCCTTTCGCTGTACTCCTTGTCATCCCATTCACTTTTCTCTTTTTACATGCTTTCAAAATATTCCTTTTTTCAATTTAAGATTGACTTTCTTCTATGTCTTTTCCTCTCCTTCCTTTTTTTCCATTTCTTGCCTGATTTCAGCTTTTGAATTGGAGTACTTTTGTCAAGTGTTGGTCCTTTTCACTGCTGCACATTTCATCTCAGTCCATGTGGCCTCTCTCACTCCGGTTCCAAATTTCCTTGGTTTTCATTTGCACTGTTTCTCATCATATCTCCTTTCCTGAGTTAGACTTTGTTCCCTATATTCAAGATTTCAGAGAAAATATTTCCTTTTGGGAAAGGAAATGTAAACTTGCAATTTCAATGAAGATTAATTGGGCAAGCTTCTGTCCCTCTCCCTGCACTTCTTGTCAGCCAATTCAATTTTTGATATTCACATGCAAAAATTTTTTGATTTTTCAGTTTTTAATTCAAGCTTGCATTTCTTCATTATTTTTTCCCTTCCTTCCTTTATTTCTATTTCTAGCCTGATTACAGCATTTGAATTGGAGTAATATTGGCAAGTGTTGGTCCATTTCACTGCCCCTCATTTCATCATCCCTACCTCTTCCAACTATCACAAAACCCCTCAGACTTTAATTCTCAGTTTACATTGGAGCTTGCCAGGGCCCCACCACCCTCCCACGGAACAAGTCCATCCCCACATCCCAGCTCACCCTGGCCCCAAGCAGTGTCCACCCATGGCCTGTGTCCTGGCTCTGCAGGCCCTTGGCAAGAGTCTCTCCCAGCCAGCAATTCCTGCTCTTCCCTGCTCTGAGGCAGCAGTTGCAAGTTGATTTGCTCCCTGGGCCACTGGCCCAGCCCCAAGCCAGGGCCGGGACCTTTCCCCAGAGCTCTGCCAGCACTGCAATGGTCACAGCTCTGAGGCTGCTGCAGCTCCAGGAGCCTTTGGACACTGTTCCCAGGGATGCTTAGGCTGCGATTGTTGGGCTGTCTGTGCAGGATCAGGGGCTGGACTTGATGATCCCACTGCCTTCCTCCCAGCTCAGCCCCTTCTGCAGTTCTCACCCTTGGGCTCAGCCTTTGTGTCTCCTCCAGGCGCTGGCAGAGCTCTTGGGGCCGGGGCAGGAGCGGGACAGCCCCAGCGTTCCCCTCTCTGTGACACCACAGTGGTGACAGCTCCAACGTTCCCTGCCTGGAGACGCTCCAAGGGAAGCGTCCAGAGCCACAGCCAGAGAGCAAAACTGACCGGGCACTGAGCACCCCCGGCCTGGGCTGATGTGCATTCCTGTGCACACAGCTTGAAGAAAGTCCCCTTGCCCATCCCACAATGTCACAGAAAATGCCAGATAGAGTTACAGAGCTCTTCCCAGAGCTGACAGGTGGAGTTAATTAAAAAAAAAAAAAAGAAAAGAAAAAAAAAAAAAAAAAGGGGAAAAATACCCCACACAAACCCCAAAAAACCTGCAAAAACACCCACAAGCCAAAACAAAAAAATCCCCACCCCCCAATAAAAAGCACAGAAAACTCCCCCCCAAAAACAAATAATAAAACAGCCCACCAAAACAAAGAACAAAACCCAAACAAACAAACAAGCAAAGAAAGAAAGACAAAAAAAAAAAAAAAAAAAAAAAAAAAAAAATCAAGAAAAAGAACTTCTCCCAAGCAGAGCTGTTCCATCCATCAGTTCTAACACCTGCAGGCACAAAAGACCTGTGGCTGCAAAAAATGAGGACTCATTGAGCACATTTGCAGGAAAAGCAGGTTTAGGACAGGCTTTCAGCAGAACTGTTCTCAGCTGTGAAAAGTGCATATTATAAGGCTCTACGCAAGATATTTACTATATGGATTATGTTGTATTAATTGTTAATATTGTATTAATAGTTTGATAGTATGGTAAATGTAGTTTTGTAGTTAAAATGTAGTTTTTATGTACCAACCACAGGAAAATGTAAATCTTTCAGAGAAAAAAAGAATTTACTACTTCCTTATCAGAAGAGACCAACTTCTCCTGCCTCTCTCAGCCTTGTGGACGCCACAGAGATTAAAGGAAAAAAGTGATACTAACCAGAGACGGTTCTTTGTTTGAATAGAGTTTATGCATCATGTATGAAATATATGAATATTCAACAGGCTATTGCTTTTAAGAGATGGTCATTTGTTAGCAGGCATCCTTCTTCGGAGCTTTTTGCTCAGGGAGGCACCCAGATGTCTGTAACTTCGTTTTTTATTGTCTCGTATTGTCCTAACTCTAATTGTTTGATTTTTTACTCTAATTCTATTTTTATAACCATCTTATATACTATTAAACTTTTAAAATTTCAAGAACAAGTGAATGGCGTTTTTCACAATTATGGTAGCAGAGGATGGTTAGAACACCTCACTGCTGGTGCCCCAGTGGAATCAGGGTGAGGACGGCGCGCCCTGCCCAGTTGGCAGCCTCACTCTGTGTTCCCCTGCTGTGACCGACAGATGCAGGTTACGATCAATGGACAAAAGGAGGCAATAAAACAAAGAAAAGGGAAAAGAGTCCCTAAAACCCTGGTAGTTAGCCCCTGAGACTAAAGTGTACACGAAGACAAAGACCCAAGGACAAAGGACAGGTAAGTACTGGTTTGGACGGGGTGGTTAAGGGGGGGATGAATGTGTGTGAATGAGCGGCAGCTGGTCATCCCAGACCTGCTAAGCGAGTGCGGAGTCTCCTATCTGCTTTTCTGTTCTTTTGCGAGAAAAACGGCCAGTAAAGAGACAAAGCGAGTGATAAGAAGAGTGAGAGAATCCCCCCCGGGAAACTGGGACTGAGTTTTAGAGAAGGGGTGGGACCCCTAGGAAGTCAAAAAGTCTGCTGGATTGAGGGGTAATTGCCCAAGATCATCCAGGGCTGAAACCTGCTGGGTTGAGGGATAAAATATCCCAGGAACACCCAGGGTTCTGCCGGATTGAGGTTATGCCCAAGAGCGTCTGGGGTTGGACAACACAGCTGGATTGAGGGGATATCCACGAGCACCGAGACTGGCCCGTAACACCTAAAATTGTAATAGGTGATTTGAAAGTAAAAGGTACCTTATTGTTGTTTTGTTGTGTGAGAGTGAGTCACACACAAAATCTGCGTCAGTTTCCCCGGGCGGGTGGGGGCTGTGGCAAAAAGTGTGTGTGTGACCTGCAAACAGGCCATTGTTCCCCCGGGCGGGTGGGGGCTGTGGCAAAACATGTGTGTGACCTGCGATTCAGCCCTTTTCCTCCGGGCGTGTGGAGGGGGGTTTTGTAGTAAAAGTGAAGGAGAAATGAAGTAAGAGTAGATGGATGAAAGCACATGTAATGTTGATTGTTGTGATATATGTGCTAAAGTTAATTCGTGTTATCAAATTATAAAGGGTAAATGTTAACTGTATAAATATGAGTGTTAAAGATGTGCTCAAACTAACATAGGTAAAAGTACAATGTAGAAACCAAAAATGGAAAATTTCCTCAGCTTGGGAAGCACAGGAAGGACACGAGGAAAGTATGATTGGAATTACCAGAGAGGGGGCCTTGAAACTATTGCTGCCGGGAATCCCTGAAAAGAAACAAAGAACCACGGAAGACGAAGATACAAGTCCGGAGACCGAGATAATCACTTCAGATGGATATCTCTACTCGTCTCCGTTGAAATTAACATATCCACGACACACCCGGGCTCGGCCATCAGCTGCATTGTTCCACCCTACCGGTCCATTCAGACTCCCGATACCGGGACTTGCATAATTAATGAAGACGCCTCGGAGAGGATAACGTCAGAATCTCGGACTTCACTCCGCGATCTAGTGTATAAAAAAGGGTGGCTGGAGACCAAAATTGTGAACTTGGGGGGATACC
>NW_026690510.1:0-21280 GCF_015227805.2 Hirundo rustica | reverse complement strand
AAGAAAGAAAGAAAGAAAGAAAGAAAGAAAGAAAGAAAGAAAGAAAGAAAGAAAGAAAGAAAGAAAGAACAGGAACTGCTTTGAGCTTTTTAAAAGTTTGGAGGAGATAGCATGCTGCAATACAATTTTTCTTGTGGTTGCTTAATATGAGTCTGTACATGCATAATATATACATACTTTTCTAATCACACAGTGTGCTGCAGTCATACACTATTAAATTGCAAATGGTTAGGGTTGAACAAAACAAAGACTGTTGCTTAACTATACATATAAATTACTGTGTTCAATGCACTTTTAAAATCATCAGTCATCTCACACAATTGTTGATTTGATAGATTTTATGAAGCATGGTTTGGACTAGAATTTCCAAGGGAATTTAGAAGTAAAACACTACACAACTTAGTACAGAATTCTGGAGGTGTTAGAAATCTGTGAATTTTTGTCAATTGATTTATTGATCCTCTAAATTCTTGTCTTTTTTCTGGTTCTGTGAGGTATCAGCTGATTAGTAAAAAGTATACTTTCTCATTTTGTAAAAGAAAGTTGAAGGAAAATGTCATATTTCCTCTAGATCTGGGCTACTGGGAAATGAAAGGCAGGGGGCACATTTTATGGCCTACAGAGAAATGCAAGACAGATAGAAAATGGATTTTGGGATCATTTACAAGCTCCATCTCTGCCTTACATGGCAGTGAGTACTTGGCTTTTTCCCACCATTGTGATATCACTAACTGCCTTGAAGCATCCAGTGGGATTCCAAGAGTAAATAACTAAAGTTAATGGCTGTGTCTTTTCATATTATCTTAAGATGGACTTGCCAAAGCTAATAGCCAGATACTTTTTTTTCTCTATTTGGTCATAGTTTTCTTTAGCTGTTCATTTTATATTTTCTGCGGGCAAGGCACTCATGGTTTACTGGACACTTTGACTCCAGAAGATTAAAAATTTAAAAGAGCTTAATGCTGCAAAGAGACTTCTCAGCCAGTATATGTTGAACATTGCTCTTTTTTCAGTCCAGATTTCATACCATGTCTCTTATCAGATCAAACTAGTCTGAAAATAACTGGATGGTATCAAGATTCATTGCCTTTTCAGTCTGTAAGGGTTTGGCTGAAGGACTGAAACCACAACATATCAAATTGAAATCCTTCCCTAGGTCTTGAGCAAATAAAACTCCTTGTTACCTGAGTGGATTTTTCTCTTAATGAGAATCACACCAGGATCTTGAGATTTGGCTCTGCATCAATTCAAGGAATTACAGGTACCATTATTGAGGTTCCTGGCTGTATGAGTTTAATTATTTTGTGACATCCAGTTGCCTCTGTCTCCCAATGACTCAAAAGGGGAAAGAATAATCTACTCTCTCAATACTAAAATACTGCAAATATAAATTAATTTTCTGAAAGATCTATTTTCAATTGTGAAGGGAAATGATAAGTTGAGAATTTAAATGCACCTAGCAGCAGAGCTATTGAAATACACTTACAAAATAAAGGCTAAGGAAGTAAACTGCAATAACAAAAGTAATGTTACTGAAGAAACATTTATATTAATTACAGTAGTAGCACTTCCTCAAGAAGAGGATTGAGCAAACTCTATAGAAAAATTTTGTTTTCTTCTCTGTTCATAAATGCTTTTTTAATGTTATCTTTCTAGTAGTAAATAAAAATTGAAATACGTGCTTGAAAGATTTCTTGTCTGTGTAAATAGTTCTGTAAGATACCAACCAGCCTGTGGACATTCAGCTGTGGGACACCCCCTCAGGAACCTATCACGTGAATGTGATATGAATCTCCACAACATCTTAGATGAGCTTGAGATTTTTTTTCTTGATTCTTAAAATTAAATAAAGGTTGAAATAAAGAACGCAAAAACATGCCAAAAACCTAACAAGAAACAGTCCAAGATAAAATATCTGACTGACTCATGCTAGATACTTTCTTTTATCAGCTTTTATCCTTTGTGTTCATGCAAGTACTTCTCACATGCATTGACCAAGGAAAATCCAGTGTTTTCTCTTCAGAAGGAAAGGTAAGCTAATACATACAAAAGATTGTGTATGATTGGATTCTTCCATACTGTGTTGCTGAGGTATACTTTAGTGTGCTGTTGCTAAACCTGAAACTGTCTTACAATTGCAAATAAATAAAATAAAATAAAATAAAATAAAGAAAAATATAATAATCATAATCATAATAACCATAATACTCATAATAATAGGTGTGTAGACCACAAGCAGAATTCTACACCAAAAAAGCTGCCAAAATATGATCTATCCCAGGTTTCAAACAAGGCTCTGGGGCAAGCATGTAGTTGGTAGTATGGTCCTGCCTCAGGTGTTTCTCTTCCCTGAAAAAAAAACCACCTGGTTTTCTTCCCTTTCTATCCACTCATGCACCCTGAAATTCTTTAGTATTCTAGTATCATTCACTCCTTTTGAAAGCTTCTTGTGGTTGAGTGTTTAAGTGCACTAAGGGCTGAATGGTATTTAAATGTTATAATGATTCATCAGAATTAGATTTACTGTTTTTAATCAAGGATGCAAACCAGTATTTCTAGCTCTCAATGAAGCTTCTGTTGAGACAAAACTAGTGCAAAACCAGCTGAATCTTTTACACATCAGAATAGTTCTTATAATTTCCTAATGTCCTTCTTGGTGAACAATTACTTTTAGAAATGGTTACATATGTATACAAACATTTCTTAACAGAATTTTCAGCTAAGAAGAATGTCAGCCTAGCAGCAATGCTGTGCACCATAAAGAGAATGATCTTTGAGCAGGTAAAGGCAGTGAGAATACAGGCAAGGAGAACAGGAGAAACTTGGAACTTCTGAGAAACTTGGAGCTGTTTCCAGCCACTGCATTTGCAAGATTCAGCACCTGTCACAGGGAAGCCAACTAAAGCAGGATATTAGAACACAGAATTCTTGTTTCTTTTAGAGCTGCTATGGACTCAGTAAAGACCTTTTTCCTAGAACATTAATTTATCTAAAATGAATTTGTCAGTTTCAGAAACCAGTTTCCAGCTAGCTCCAGATGAAAAATAATCTTGTTTTGATTTATGTATTTAATATTTCACACTGAAAATGTAAAACTGCAGCAGTTATTTTACAGTGACTGAGATCAGAAAATATAAGGGTAATTTATTATATTTATTATTTTGCTTTATAAAACAATAAATCAACATTATTGAAAATTAAATATACGTTAGACTGTGAGGAACTTTTGATGTATAATAATATTTTACATATGACCTTTGAAGATACGATGTTAATCTGAATTATTCATGGAAACCTTGGATTTTCCTTTGACTTAATCAAATTAATAAAAGAATTTCATTTCTAAAACCTATTAATGCTCTGCAGGAGGAAAGTAACAGTAATGAATTTGTCTTTAGTGGGGTGTTTTGAGTTTTGCTCTGTATGGGACTGTAAGCAAACAAAGGAAAATGCAGTAGTCCTAGGGTTTCTGTACTTTTCTTTGCAGTAGAACCTGATCGTAGTTTCGGATCTGAGACTGCTCTTGTTATGAGCTCTGTAGTTCAGGAACTATTTCAGTTGTAAAAATTGATCTGGACAGAAACTGCAACAAAGGTATCAGACTCCAAGCAATTTTTAAAATCAATTATTAAAAACTCACATTCATTTACAAATGACAGTATCTATTCACTAGAGCAGCTTGGCTGTTTCAAGGGTTCCATTGTTCTTTTATTTCCTCCTTTTTTAAAAAAAAGTTTTTAAATCATGGGAATGTTTTACTGTCTTAGTGAAGAAGTGACGTGAGCTACGAAACCAGTGCACCCTGTGCTGCACCAGATTTAGGTACAATATTGCAAAAATGTTTTCACATCTTTCCTGTACACTTGTGCTGTTCCAGTCGTAACTTTTGTATACTTCTCCTGTTATTTTTCTTACCTTTACACCCTACACTGAAACCAGATCAAATTTGCAGCTCCCTAAAATGAACCTCTATAAGATTCTGCAGATACAGTCTTGCTGTAGAACATTCTTATTTGTATCATGTGTTATCCTGAAAAAAAACCCACCAAAAAACCCACATATCCAGGAGTAGAACACATGACATTTTAACCCTATTTTAATGTTCAAAAGATGGTCCATATTTGGGTATTCTTTATTTTTAAAATTACTAAAATAATGAAAATTGTCATGTATTGTTATAGGCAAGATTTCTAAAAATATGGGTCACCTGTTAAATTTCAAAATTTACATGAGGATCCGTACTTACCTAAATATGAGAGCCATTAGGGATTCAAATACTTATTAAAGCAGACTATTTAAATTCTTGAATATAGATTTAAGGAGGTATCCTGGGACTATGAAAATCAATGGGAATTTGTTGTAGATTTAAACAGAGCTCAGATTTTAGTCTTAGTCCTTAAGAACCAGAATTTAAAAGTACTCAGCAGCTAAAAATGCAGAAAGACAGTAAGATCTTCTGCTGCTTATATCCATGTAGTATCAAGGGGAAATGAATAACTACGTGCATTTGAAAATCTTACCCCACCTCTATCTACAGTATCAAAAATCTCAATATTCTGAATATGTCTGTGCAGCTAATTGTCTTATTGTTGACATGATTATGGAAATTAAGTAATAACCACTTCTTTAAAAAACACTTAAAATCTGTTTGTGTAGAATATGACATATGTCATCATAAGAAAAGTTTCTCTGATTACCCATGTATCCTTCCTGATAAGATGAGGAGAGGCTGGTTAGGCTCACTGAGAGAGAAGTCTGTGAGGGGTCTCCTCTGGGCTGGGCAGAAGGGATGCTGCCACAGGATGGATGTATGCCCAGAAGGGACACACATCCCTCCGTCACAGTGGTAGGAATCACCTGTGAGGGACACCTGTGTTGGGTGAGTGATACTTGTACACCACTTTTTACACTGAGCAGAAATTTCACTGAGCCTGGTGAAGCAGAGGCCCCCAGGGTAAACCGACATATCTGAGCTGACCTGGTGCTGCAGCCACAGCTGGGGGCACTGCAGGCTGGACCAGCAGCTGCAAGATCCACTGGCATGGGGAGCTTGCACTGAATGGTGTGCTGGGAGCTCTGCTTTTGCTCTCACAATATATTCAGAACTTGAGCTGTTTTTCATTAGAGCATGGGGGAAAACCCTTCTGGATCTTGGCTAGGATGCAGTTTGATACAGTTTTGTTGTGATTTGAGCTTTCTGCTTGTCAGGTTTGGGCACGCTGTTTTGTTACTGGGATTTTATGGACAAGTGCTCTTTAATGGTCTCTCTTCCTGAGTGCTTTGTTTTTTCTTCCCTTCAGAAGGCAGTAGCACCTATCTGTGTGGGGCAATTAAGCCCCAAACCATTCCTGGTACTCCCAGAAGTGATGTACCAGAATCCAAAAGAGACCGATCTTTCCTACCCTTAGAGCCTGGTCTGCTGGTTTTGGGTTTCTTAAACTACAGTGTGAACTTAGTTTTACAGCTCCATAAAAAAACCTGGACTGAGCAAGGAATCGATTCTCCAAATGCTTTCCTGTGCCTTAACTGCCTTCAGTGGAAGAGAAATTGCTCCTCAGAGGTGATTTGTCAGCTGTCCTTCATCATGTCATCAGCTGCACTCAAATGAAAGGTTCCTTTTGGCAAAGACTCCTTTCTGCAATCTCTTAGCTGATAATTAAAGTTGCATTTCTGAAAAGTTTCCATTAGTTGTAACATGTTTTGTAGTTTCAACTGACTTATTTAAACTTCTGACTTTGTTATGGCTGCTGGAAAGCATAAGGAAATGGATGATTCTCTACAGTTTTCCCTGTAATTTAGAAACATTGTTGAACACTAGCTCAGATTATAGGAAGTACTGGAAGAAGGGTAATATAGTTAATGTATTGAATATATTCATTATGTGCTGCTTTCAATGCAAATTAAAAAAATAATATATCATTTAGACTAACCATTAAATTTCTTTTTATATAAATCACGTTTCTAATACTTGAAAGAATTTTCATAAGAGAAGGTTGCCTGGAGACCTCATAGCAACCTTCCAATATCTGAAAGGGGGCCTACAGGGAAACTGGGAGAGAGAAACAAGGAAATAGGCAGAGGAAAAGGAGGAAACAAGGAAGTTCCTTCGCTTGGAATTTTAGTGATAGGACAAGGAGTAACGGGTACAAAATGAAAGAGGGGAAAAATATACTAGCCATTAGAAAGATTTTTTTTTACTTTGAGGGTGGTGAGACAGGAACAAATTGCCCAAAGAGGCTGAGGATGCCCCATCCCTGGCAGTGTTCAAAGCCAGGCTGGATAAAGCCTTGAGCAACCTGGTCTAGTGGGAGGTGTCCTTGTACATGGCAGGGGGATAGGGTGAGACTAGATGGTATTTAAAGTCTATTCCAACCCCTCAACAGTCTATGTTTCCTGTGTGAAAAAACAAAACCAAAAACATATTACTATATTTAGACCAGCCTGTGTCATCCGTCTCTTTACTGTCATATAAAGCCTTGAAATGGGAACACTGATGAGCAAAATTTACTTTAGGATTGATGGGAAATGGGCAAAACTGTGTGCTGAAAAGGTACAACATGTAAGGATCAATTTCTGCTAGAGGAATACATGGTTCTAGGGTCAAGCCATCTGGCTTTGCCTCTTCTGATATTTTCCTTCCAGTTATAGATGGCACCCTGCATGCTGATTCAATTGAGTTGTCTCTGATGGACAACACTTCCATTTCCTCTCATTCCTGCCTCCTCTGTCAGTACAAGTGAAGCAGGAAAGAGTCCATGTTTAAGCAGGAGTTCTTGGCAATATGCTTCCTAAACAACTTGTTTTTCCTGCGCTTTTGCATGTTTCACCCTCCACTATTTAGTGTAATCTTAGTTGTAATGTCTTTCAACTACTTCTGCTGCAGTAAATAAGTTATTCCTCCTTTTCTTTGTCTTTCTTGCAGATCACTAGGCTCCTGAGCATTAACCATTCCGCTAAGCCTGTCATTTGGTTCAAACTCTGAAATATTTGGGCAAAATCACTGGGTAAATAGTCAAGTCTGAAAGGGCCAGAAAAAATTACAAGACTGAGACACCACTCAATGTCAAAGATGACAAATTTAACACAGGAAAAGAAATACTTCCCCTGTTTAGCAGTTAATGCTCATTAGCACAGGCTATTGTTGACCCCAAGAAATCTGAGACAAAATGGTATTAAACAACTAAATTGATATGGATATGAACCACAATTCAAAACCTGGGAACTTTTATATTAACAGAAAATCGTATACTTCAGTGTTTGTCTTTGGGTGTTAAGGGTAAAATAAAGCTTTAATTTCTTGGAGAGGGTAAAGTAGATATTGTGTCATGGGCAGAGATATTCTAATCTCAGAAACTTCTGATACTGGCCACTGGAGACAAAACACAGGGGTAGATGGACCACATTTCTGTGTTTTGTATGAAAGTTCCAAGGTAGGTATGATAGATGAAAATTTGATTAAAGGCAGCTGTATCTAAATAATAAAATCTTCAGCATAAAATAAACATTCAATTCCATGCAGTTCTTTGAATGTTTTTCTCCTTTTACTTCCTCCAAACACAGTAAGAAAAATAAAACTTTTTGGTTCACTATTAACAGTAGTTGTTGTTACACTTGAAATAATTGTGTTAGTGCTGTAGCCTGAAGTAAGAGTCCCCCCTGCTTACTGTAATAATGGTATTAGCATAGTAGTAATGGCATAGAGTATGATCCTATCAGAGTTGTAGGCAAATTATCTACATGTTCCAAATCTGATTCTTTGCCTTCCCCGCTCTTTCCCGCTCTTCCCCCGTACCCCTCCCCTCCCCGCCCCCCCCCCCACCCCCCGCCCCCCGCCTCATAACCAGGTGATTGGAATACATTTGTGAATGGCTTCTGGAATTAAGTCAGCATTTTTTAAGTGAAAACGCTTTACACTTTCATTCTGCAGGAAAACCAAACCAAACCAAAACCAAAACCAAAACCAAAACCAACCAACCAACCAACCAAAAACCCCCAAAACACTCAAAAAACCCCCACCAAACAAACAAACAAACAAAGCACCTTAAATTTCTTTAAAATGCCTGATGGAGCAGGAAGTGAGGAAACTCCTAATTGCCTCTGTCAGCTAGTCCAAGCATGCTTTGGTATTTCAACAAGCAGATTGCATCAAGCACTGTTCCAGGATTTCAGATGACATGGAGGGATTCTCAGGCTCTTTGTGTGTACACATGCTTTACAAGCAAACATTGAGTACCTTTGTTGTGGTTCCATGCCCTCATACATCAAGGAAAATATTTTCAAGTACACATTGAAATAGAGTGACTAGTTGTAAAAACTACCAGTGGCTTATTTGTATAATTTTGCCCACAGAATAGTCCTTGCCTAGCTCCTTTGCTTTTAATGTAGGTGGAGTAGCAATAAGGTTTGCATGACTGTGCTGCATTAAGGCTCACAGAAGAAGAAATTCCAAGCTGGTTAGCGAGGCTGAGATTGTGCTGTAGGTTTTGTTCACTGAGGCTCCTGAAATGCTGCTTCTGGGGAGAGTACTTGTGACTGTGTCCTGCATGGCTGGTCTCCTGACAGAAGTTTTCCCTGCTGTGTACCGACCTGTGCCAGCTACCCAAATATGCAATGCAAATGAATGGAGAATGTCATTCCTGATCTCAGACTTTACCCCACATTATGGAGTTCAGATGAGACAGAGAACTTCCTACTAACTTTCTGTACAGCTAATTTTAACTCATTAAATGTCTGAAGAGGAAAATTCACACACATTTCTCAACAGACTGTGCTTTTTGATTGAAACTCCAGAGTAAACTAGTCACAACAAATGCCACTGAGAGCAATATGAGGCAGGCAAATCTGCAGTCTAGGTGAGATATGTAGGGACTGAAGTTATTGCCTAGCCAATAACCTATGCTTGTACTATCAATGGCTCTATTTATTTTTTCTTTATTTTTATTATATGCCACAGTCCCACTGCAGTATGATAATGAAACCCTTATTTCGGATTGACTGGTGCAAGGGAAGCATGAAAGAGCACCTAAAAATGGTCTTCACCAGAGCCTCATGAAAGAAAACAGAGGCTCCTACTGCTCCCCCCGGTGGCAGAGCATTAGGAGGAAATCTATTCACTGGAATATGTCTGGTGCAGAGCAGTGTCTCTTACCACACATTAGGTGGATTTTGCTGAATTTGGCCTGCTGCATAAATGTAATTTTATTTTGGTCTTCGTATGAATCAGATATATATAGGTTAGCAGGTCTGGAACACATCTCTCTCCCTCAGAGATATGTATCTTTTTAAGGAAAATGCTAAAGGATAGATAAATTTATCTTGAACTGCGACGATCAGCGTTCAACCACAAGCCAACACCAAGAAGAAAAATGTGATATATCAGCTATCATGTTTTTACATGATAGCTGATCTATCACAAATACTATTACAAATACTGGACAATGACTTCTTTCAAGTTAATCTGACTCATGAGGTGCTGAACTTTTGGGACTGATCTTCAGCTGTCAGGGTGGTAAGGCACGGGCACAAGCTGCCTAGAGAAGTGGATGCCCCATCCTTGGAAGAGGGATTGCCTGGAGCTTGGGGCAACCTGCTCTGGTAGAAGATGTCCCTGTCATCGTGTTTGGAATTAGATGATTTTTCACGTCCCTTTCAACCCAAAACATCCTATGATTTTATGATTCAATTGCCTGTCATCACAGTCAGCCCATGGTGATTTAAGGCAGAGCATCAGGTCATGATCTGTATCATTTAGCCAGTAAACAACTAATATCTAGCCATCTTTCCTAAGAAATTGTTGGATTTAGAAAAGGGCAGAGAGGACTGGCAGCTCTTAGAAAAGTCTATCTAAGACAGACAGGGATGGTTTGCTATCACAGGGCTTCAGTAAAGAAACATGAAGTGTTATGGATTGAAGTCCAAGTATAATATACTTGACTAGAGCTTTTGTAAATTTCACAACTCTTTTGTTTCATGGTAACCTTAGGAGATTGTACACAAAATGCTATATTTAAGGACACTGTTTGTTCCTTAAGGGAACAAAGAGAAAGTTTTCTACTTTGATCTGATGCTATGCTTCCAGAGGTGTACAGTGTCATCTGAGCTTTCAGATTAAATTATTGATAATCCATTAATATTATTAAGTAAGTAACAAATACCTCATGTAAAAATTCTTATTGTGTTTATTGCCTCGGGGGCTCAGTAAACCAGCTTTGTTTTTATCATGTACAAAAATATTTAGTCAATAAGGAAACTGCTAAATAATTACTTAGGCTCAAGTAACACGTAAATTTGTTTGTTATTCAAAGCCATACTCTTTTACTTACTTATAGAATTAGTGGCAAGAAAGACAGGCAGATCAGGAAAATGGGTGCTTGCCACTAGCTGTAACAAAGAAACATTCATATTTGTGAAACTTGTTCATGTGGGGCAAAGTGCTGGTTTTCTGTCTGATAATGTATATTCTGCCTTTTTCTTTGTAGTCTTGTAATTATTTTTTGGTATTCATTTATTTATTTATTTACAATTTTGAGCCTCATGGATGGCTACTGTGGGCTGGCAAAGGCAGATACTATCATGCAGCCTGTACGACTCAGTGTTGTTGCAGAAGAAGGAGCAGGGAGAAGTCATTCTGGTTTTCTTCCATTTAGATTCGTTGCATGTTTACCAAGGTGGAAAGATTAGTGCCTTGGAGATCATTTGCTTTCATAAGCTTTAAACTAGAGTAGAAAAAGTTTCATGTCTTGATTCTTTTCCAACAGCTCTCTCTCTTCTCAGCAAGGCACATAGGAGCAAGCTGAGACATTGATTGCCAGCAGACTCTTCCAACAAAATTGCCCTGTCTGAATCAGTTAAACTGGGTGGGAAGAGATAACTTCTGCCAGTTTTCTACTGTCATCTCTCCTAGCACGTGATGAAACAACCAGGGCATTTCTCAGGGTTTTATAATCAAGACAAAATGTTCCAGATTTCTTTATTCAAATAATGTAAAAACTCTAGTATGTAGCCTTACTTCACGTAGCTTGTAGCCTTTTTGTGTTTTATACAGACTTGTTGTGAAATATTGATTCTCTTCATGTTCCATGGAGGGAGAAAAAGGTTTTAAAACAGTTGGGAAATACGAGCTTTCGGATTCATATTATCCCTATTTAAATCTAATGTGAAGGGTAAGTAATGATGTCTGAATCTTTGAACTCCTGAAAAAATACTTCTGGAGGTATGTGTGTCTTATAGCAATGAAGAAAACCCCCCAAAACACACATAACTTAAAAATATCTGATCCACACAAAGCTGATTCCATCCAGAGCACATTAAGTCTCAGAGTGGCAAACTTGAAACGAACTGAATTTAACAAGATTGCTCTCTCTAACCAACAGTGCCAGAAAATTACCATAATGATTTTTATGATCATTGTTTTAAAGTAACAGTCAGTAATGAAGATTCATTTATTGTTTTGGGAAAAAAGATTGTGGAGGTACTTAAGGAACATAAGAGGAGTCCTCCTGGTTTGGTGAAAAAAATCCAATTTCCAATTCACAAGTGGAATAACAACCAGTCTGAAAGTCATATATTTTGCCTTGGCAAGGTTACATCACCCCTGAGGAAATTAATGCTCTTGACATTGTGTAATAGGTCAAATTCTTCTTATTGAAAATAAAATTAAGATTTCTTTCAACCACTTTGTCCACTGCATTTTTAATGTTCAATGATAAAACAAATTTGTTTTTTGCTTTACCATGGCAGAGAGAAAACCTGAAAACAAGGAATCTGGAGCGAGGAGCAACCTTATAAAAGCAAACCAGTGCAGAGTGCTCTTCATTAGGCTGTTTGGTCTTGGCAGCAGAAATACAGGCCTTTCCAAGTCCTGTTTACAATTTCACCACTGACTTGCTGGGTGTACTGGGCAAATCCTTCCTATCTCCTGCTTCTTGCGTCTCTCTAGAATAGCAATAACAAAGTCTAACTGTCCCCCAGTAATGTTAAGCAGATTAATTAAATGCCTTGTTAATCTGTCGCCATAACGCAATCCAAACAGTTCTTTCCCATATCACCATTCCCTATTTGTTATAGATGGATAATGTGATGGTTGGCTCTCGCAATTAAGGGATGAATAGTATGTGTAAAGACAAGTTTTATTGATGTATAGTCATGTTATTGTGATTTGTTGTTTGGACATCCTCTGTTCTCTCCATAGTCCCCTTTCTCCCTGTATGGCTGCCAAGGGAGAGCCTTGGTAGTTGGACATGTAGTGGGAGGGTGTGTACCTGGGCCCCTTGCATCTGGGGAGAGGGCAGGTTTGTTATTAGGGGGGGTGGCATAGCAACACCTGACCTCCAATCATGTTGCAGGAAAGCAGTCTCCACCAATGGGCAGTGAAGAAGAGTTGATTGGCAGACTATGGGAGGGGCCAAAGTTGCCTGATCCCCCCCGGGATCTAAAAGGTGGAGCAGCCATTTTGTAGGTGAGCTTGTTTGTTGCTGCTGAGTTACTTGCTCCTAGTGCACTCTCCTTTTTCCTAATTCAGTCCTTTGTTGTATTTTGTTAAGGTTTTTAATAAATCTTTGAAATTTTTAAAAGTGGGCATAATTTCTCACACTGTTCACTACCTGATTTGAATTCTGGAGCAGTGCACTGAAAAAATCATTGATCTCTATGAACTGTTGTAAACCATCTGGTGGCTTCTTGCAGGGCAGTAGGATGCCTGCCTCCTACCTTCTATAGGCAAAAAAAAAGGAAAGAGAGTGTTGTAGAAATTATTGAGGTGTGGTGGTTTTTTGTTTTTTTTTTTTTTTTTTTTTTTTTTTTTTTTTTTTTCCTGCTTGTATAATTATGATGAAGCATCTTTTCCTATGAGGAAATTATTGAGCCACACATGGCTCAAAGGTAGAATTTGAGTGGTGTGATATTTCCACTTTGTTCCTTATTTGCTTTTTAGTGCACGCTGGTTTAAATGTGATCATGGGAGAACTTCCACAGCTTACCAGGTCAAAGAGTGTTGACTTTTTTTTTTTGGTCTGGTATGTAGTTTAGTTTCTTTGTTACTGCAGAAAACTCAAAATTAGCCCAATGTGAAAAGACTGTTCCAACAGCCCATGTAAATTACATTTCTGCTGGGTAAGACTAATACAGCTGAGCCAGGACAATTGCTGTAGACACTATGGTTTTATTTACAATTACTAATTGTGACAAACACTCCCCACCCACACATTCTAACTAGATTTTGTGTATCAGTGCTGCATTCTGAAAAGAGAAATACAATAGGGATTACATTATTGTTTTATGTATAAGAATAAATACCAGAGTCAGCAGATATTGAAACCCGGAGAAATGCTTTCCTTACAGAGAAGTTAGATGCTTCACATACTTAGGTATTTTCTCTAAGAGGATGTTAAATGGAAACTTCATGATCACCATTATTTGCATCATAGTGCAAACTGTGCTAGACTCATTAGTAGTTTAAATGTCATTACCCCATTACTAAGGTGACAATGTCTCTCCAGGTGTTGAAATTTCAGGATAGTTGATTATCCAGAGTTATTCAGCAAATAGTCAAGCACAGTCTTGTATTTAAATCTCCATGTTTTCTCCTTCAATGAGTGAGAAGGTAGTCTTTATTCTGCAAATCAATATGATGCGGTTGGTTCCACAGTCTGGAGACTGAGACAAAAGGTGTGAAGTTACCCCATTCATCTTAATGGCTTGTTAATGACTTTAAAGGGTGGCTGTGACCATCTAAATGCGAATGCCATTAGTCATCGAGGGAGGGGTGGGGGGAAGGGAAGGGGGTGCGGAAAGCACAAATACCCATCTTGAGTGTTAGAAATTGCACAAGGCAAACGGGTCCAATTTTGGTTTCTGAATGAAGATGTGTGTTTAGAAACAGAAAAAGGGGCTGGAAATCCCTAATTCTGTGCTTTGACAAAATTAAGGGAAAAATAACCCCTAGCTAGTGCTTCACTGCAGTTCTAGAAATGTATTGCTACCACAATCACAAATTAGACAATCTGCAGGAAATGAGTAACTCTCAGCAGTGCTGTCATTTTGATTATTGCTACAGGGCATCAACTTACAAAATTAAATTTCCTTCTAAACAGTTCTCCTCTGTGTTTTGATCGCAAAGTTCAATTTAATAGCTGACTCCTCCAAAGTCCTTCTTTTGTGATTGGTGGGGAAGATTTTATCAGCTATTTCTTTGTGTGGTAACTTTTGGTGCCACACAGGTTCAGTCACTCCAACCTGTCCTATATTTGCAACATCATACGATTTGGGGAGGGTAGATGGATGATGCTGACACTATGACTTTGTGGTTTTGGATAACCAGGGTGTACCAGAGCTTACATTTCAAGAGCGACAGCTTTTGAAAGGTTTTGAGGAAGGCAGTAGGATAGACAGCAACTATACTTGTTGCTCAGTGCATTTATTGTGACTATTCCACTCTATTTTCACAAAATCACAGAATAATTAGGTTTGAAAGGGACCTCTGGAGGTCATCTAATTCAACACCATCCATTTTGTTCTCTTCTAACCTGATTCTATTTCTTGGGCTTTCTAGGCTGGAAAAGGGCCCATTCCTCTGTGGTTTGCTGGCACAGGGAGGAGGGAATTGACAAGTCACTATGAACTGCACAGTTGCGCCACTAATAAAAACAACTTAAATATTTAATATTTTTTTTCTTCCTTTCTCCTCTTCTGTGTAATCTTGGTTGAATAATTTAATTTCAATGGGTGCCCTCTCAGTCCCACTGTGACTTTTGTCCTGGTTTTTCCTCAACCTCTAGATCAAGCATGAGAACTTCTGTTCTGACATCTTCATGTTTCTCTTGCTGATGTACCTACCATTCCTGAATAAACACTGGGGTATTATCTTTGGGTTGGATGTAGGGGTATTGCATGAAGGATTTGCCTGGGGATTCTGATGTCACCTTCCTCTTGTCAGGTTTCCACCACTATCAGTATTTCTCTCCAACAATGTGGAAGTCTAAAATCTATTGAAATGCTTTTTTCTTTTATGTAAACTAAATCTCCTTTTCAATCTCATAAAATATTATACTAATCTGTCCATTTCCCATCAATGCTTCTTACTTTGTTTTATTGATCTGCAGGAAATTGGCAGGGAATCCTTCCTTTAAATGATCTGCTGAGTCCATTAGGTGTTTCTGTGGGGTGTGTTGGACACAAGCAGCATGGCTGTCAATCCACAACAGGATAACTGCAGGACAGATACTATAAATTCAAGTTCAGGGGCTATGCGTAAGCAATTTTTTGACTAACCTAAGGAAGCAGGAGAGGTTATAGGAAAATTATCTCTTTTGTGAAACAACAAGAGCAATAACAACCAAATAGAAAAATAGTTGCGTGAACTCAAAAGTTATTCATGTAAATTAACTCCTGGAGTGCTTTAATGGGAAGGCAAAATAATCCACAGTTCACCTCCAGAACTGACCTAGATTGTGAATTCCTGTTTTTGTTGTATTCAGCAGAGCAACTTTCTTAGGCTCTTCTTTGGCTTTAACTCTCATTAGGGTGGTGCCAGCCTTAAATGGTGGTCTCCCACTGCAGACAAGTCTTAAAAGAAGAGTAATATGGCACCTTCATGAGGCTCTGCTGTCCTTGCAGCCTAGCACCACACATCATCTCCTCATCCACATGCTCCCATCTGTCTCCTTTGCCTCCCTTTCAGATCCCCATAATGTTTTTGAAATGGTGGAGTGAAATTATGGTCACCTGTTCTACCTGAGCTTGGGCTGTGGAGCAGGAGGCTGCCATGACATTCCAGGGAGATTAATCAGCCCAGCCTCCTTTGAACTAAAGCTCCTCTACATGTTACTTCTGAATTTGGCCTTATGGTATTGTCAGGTAGCCTTAAGGATAAAGGACTGTCAAGCTGGTACAAGCTCTTGTTGAATTATAATCAGAAGGAATTTATTATGACTGTGATTTTGGCATTGCTGACACATTGGCTTTGCACAACTTAAAAACATCAAAGCTGACAAATGGGCAAGAAGCAGCAATGCCAACAGCACCACAGAAAGGAACAGGAAAAGGCCAAATTAACAAAATCATGAAGGAACAGGTACCAGTAAGTGAGTCAGCAAAACCCATTGTATATAATAGTTTTCCTGCTTCAGCATTGTCCTGGAGAGCTTCCTGCATCTTGCCAGGCAGAGAACAGGGCAATTCAATGATACTACGTACTCCTGTCTCTCCCATCTCTCTCATGATCTCTTGTTACACCTTGCAATTGGGCAACCTACAGCTGTCAGTGAAAGCAACATATTTTCAAAGGGAAACATGGAAGAAGTTTAAAGGTATTTTTATCCATTGTTTTGAAATGATGTGTTAGGAGTTCAGGTCGAAGATGAGCACGTGGAAAAGCAGCTCAACAGTTCTGTTGTGGGCCCAAACAACAGGAAAAAAGTAACGTGTAATAAGTACAATGATAAAAAAAATCAGAAAGGCATAAATTGGAAATACATTTCACTGAGAGGAACTTGGGGAATTTTCTTTTACAAGGAAGTTCTAGAACAATAGTGTTTAATTTCCAGGTCAGATGTAGAAAAATTGTAGCAGAGGTTGAACAATGGGTCACTTTAGTGACCAGTCTTGTGAGAATTGCCGTAAATAGAGCTAAGACCATAAATGAGTATTATAAAATACCATGTAAACATCATGCACATTTATTGGAGCAGATAAATGAAATAGGATGTTGAAGCTACAGATGCTTACCAAAGTGCACAGGCATAAATGTCAGACCCTGGCCTGCTTGGCAGAAGCAATGAGAACTCTGAATCTGGACTTTAGATGATCATGTGAAGTAAGAATTATTCTACTATTCAAGCTATCAGTATTTTAGGATGAGTGTTAGCAATATTTTAAGTAATGAATATGCTAACATTTGTTGGAGGCTACGGAGTTGTATGTAGCTGGTCCACAAAAAGTCTTGTATTATATAGAAAGAAAACAAACTATGTAGAAATCATCAGCCATATCTGAGGTAGAAGTTGACCTTTAAACATTCACCGACTCTCACACATTAAATGTTTAGAGTAATGGGTTTATAGGCAGTGAGCTCATTTTACCTCCCTATGTCTAACTCAGTGGGTTGGCAGCAGGAGTGAATCTGTGTCAAGTGCCACAGCTGGCATCTCCTGGAGTTTGGTGTGTAAGTCTAAACCACTTGTACCTTCAGTGTAAGTTGATATACTGAGCCACAGCCGCTGAGAGTTTGGCTTATACCTGCTTCTCGTAATTTCAGCAGAGGAGCAGTACAAGCAGCTGGAGTAGAGTACTACATAAATCCAGTTCCTTTGGAAAGGCTTGCCTGTCAGTTCTTTTGGTGTGAAATCGGAAACAATATAAAGAAAGAATAAAAACTAGCTTAGCTTTTTCCTCTTAGTTGGTATAAAAATAACAAATGACTTAAAAACTTTGAAAAAGTGGTGCCTGGATTGAAAAGAAGGCAGATACTAAATTATAAAGCTCCAATGAGAGTTAAACACACTCAGTGGCAGTCACTAGGTTTCTTCTTCTTTCTCAGTTTTATAACCCTATTTTCACATTATAGCTGAAAGGGTAAAATTTATTAACTAATGTATTTAACACATTTATTATGAAATCATAAGTATATTGGATCAAACTCAAGGTCCCATGATTAATCTTCAAGACCAGTGATGAACACAACCCAGAATTTCCCGGAGAGGACCTCTCCTTTGCTAACATCCTTTAGCGACCATGTTCCTTTAGAAACTATGAGCTTCTCAGCCTCAAGGGTGAAGCTTGTGGGAGCTGGAGATAGGGCTTCCTTGGCACCAAGGCAAGTGGTTTGGATCTCATTATCAGAGGAAATAAGAAAGACCACAAATTTCATTTTCTTCAGAACAATGTCTATGGCTCACTTTTTCAACTTTGATTTTCCAAAGCTGCTGCTAAAAATACCCAGGAAAAAAGGACAAAAGCAAAAGAAGAAAGAAAAAAGAAGATATGTAAAGGGAGAGAAAACCGTTGTCCCCAGCTGCTTGCAGAGAGTAGGAAGAGAATTACTTGCCTGTTGTTTTTTACCATGAATTTAGTGATAATATGTTATGAGCTGTTATAACAGTTGGCATGGATAATTTTATAAGACTCTAAACAGGAAATTGTATATATAGAACCATAGTGGTTTTTTTCTTGCTTTCAGTTCTGGTGTTAAATACCCTAATCACCCAGGTAATTAGAAGAGTGATTGGCAGATTAAATAATCTGAGAAACTAGAATTTTTATCTTTATCAGTGGAGACTGATCAATGGCATAATTGCTGGATGCTTCATAACTTTTCAATGTACTGACACGTTTGTATAATTCTGCTACAGGGGCATGGGCATGATAAACCATGAGATGAATTCCTCAGCACTGTTAGTACTACCATTCTGTCTGTAGTCTTTTTTATAAGTATTCCAAAGAATTGGTTTTGGTTGCTGATTTTGAGATATAATTCTGCTTTGATCTCTCAGATGAAGAAAGTTAAGCTCCTGATTTTACCTGACTCAATATCCACTGGACTTAATTACAAAGCATCTGTAGTTGCTTGGAATGTATTTGTATTTTATAGCAGAGCCTGGTCAGACACACCCAAGAAAACATGATTAAACTAGGACTGCATCCAAAACAGTGCATCAGGATGGGATGGCATTAATGGTAATTAAACCCACTCTGCAGCAGAACTGATGTGTTTGGACGTGACACCACTTAGTTTGTACAGATTCATGCCTTCAATGGCTGTCTCTGCTAGGCCATGTATCCTGCCTCTGCAGGTGTCTGCTGACCTCTCCAAATATATAGGCATCCTCCCATCCAACCCAACAGGTTTCTGAACTCCTTTACACGTTACTTTCTACCTGTTGGTGTGCGACCATGAGAAACACCCATGTCTCAGGTCTTTATTTTTGCTTGCTCAGTCTTCACTTCTCCCCATGGCATTTCCTTCTGTTCAAGAAGAGATGATTCATCTTTCAGACATTCAGAACCCCATTCACCTGGGTCAGACTCAAAGACTAAAGATTCCCAAGGCAAGAAGACAGTTAGGAAAGTGATGGCACAATTTTTAAATTGATCTATTCCATCATGGGGATAAGCTTTCTTTTTGCACATTGTAGATTTTTCTGGAACAAATATATGTCTACAGCTAGCTGGGCCAGATTTAATTATAGACACATATGAATGTTCCCTTGAGTTCATAAATTTGAATATAGCTCTTAGGCCGTGTTTTATGTGGATGCAGAATAATGCTCATAGTTAATCGCTGTTGGCTTCTGTGCTACTCCTCTCCCATCAGGAGAGGCTGATAGAGTTAAGGATATTCATCCTGCAGAAGAGAAGGCTCAGGGAACTCTCATCAGTGTATATAAACACGTGAAGTGAGGGTGAATAGACGGTGGGTCTAGGCCCAGAGGTGATGGGCACACACTGAAACACAGGAGGTTCCCTCTGAATATCAGTAAACACGTTCCCTGTGAGTGTGACTGAGCACAGGTTACCCAGGAAGGTGGAAGATTCTTCATCCTTGGAGATGTTGGAGAGCTGTCTGGGTGCGATCCTGGATAACTGACACTGGCTGACCCTGCTTGAACTGGCTGACCTCAAGAGGACTCTTCCAATCTCAAACACTCTGTGTGCATATGTGTTTCATGAATCTCACCTTAAAAATCAGTCAATGAATTTCCCAAGGGCTCATATGGAAATGAACTAAAGAAAACCTCACTAGGACTATCTAAGTGGCAAAAAATGGTCTGATTTGCCATTTGGAAGAGTAAGGTGTTTGTCAATTTTGACACCTTTTACTGTCTTTAATCTACTTTCTCGGAATATAACTTACTAGTATTTCTGCATTTGGAACATGATTCCTCTAAATGGATAGTTGCCTCTGCCAAGAATCAAGCCTTTGATGTAAAAAATTGTAGCCTTTAGAAATATGGCGTTGGTTCTGATAGAAACTGCAACTGTAAGATGCAGGTAAATACGTGATGAAACCGAAGTGTCTTGCCATAACCTGATTTTGTTACTGCTATAAGCTATCTTTTATTTGCAACCAAGCTGAGGAAAGATGTATTATTTTTACTGTGGTGAATTTCAGAAAGTTTTTCTAGATGTTTTTAAAATCTTCAGTCCTAGAATTGCTTACCTGGTGTTCAAAAAAGACATAATTTCATGTCTTGTTGTATTTGTCTTCATCTTAAACAGAAATCTTTGGCTCCTTGTGAACTGATGTATTTTATTTCCTTTTGTAAAGGAGCCATAAGCAGAGCAGAGAGATATTGTTGTGTGTCTATCATTGTATCTGACTCAGAAAAATGGATGGGTCTGACATAGATGGGATGGATTCATGCACAATTCCTTCGGGGAAATGCTACCTGACAAGCAGGGATGAGTGCGCTCTTTTCTCTAAACACAGACCTGAGCTGCCGCCTCACACTGAGGTGGTTTCTCTAGGAGCCCAGTAGACCAACTAAGTTTTAATAACAAAATATTGTAGTCCAAATTGTCTTCACATGTTGAAGTTACTAGAAACAAAGCATTTACAGTAAACTCGATATTAATATTTCTCTGATTCAACACAAATAATGTCTTTCTGTCTTTAAATAAGATTATGTTTTGACATGGCAAATATTTCTCTTATTTTAACATGGAACAGTAAATAAATTTGTTCTTCATTTTTAGGTATTGTGTATGTAGATGTTCTCTTCTGAGGTGATAACAACACTAATACTGCACTAATAAAGACATAAAACTCAATGTCACACTAAATATGTCATCCTAGATGCAGGGACACTAGCTATAAATTGTCTCAAAACACCTAAATTCTTTCTGTTGCTATAGCTGCAGAAATAGTAAAAGCACATTGCTAAGGCTACTTCTGTTAATGAGGTTTATAGCACTAACTGGTAAATCTGAAACTATCAATGACAATACAAATTAATACATCTCTCACCCTTCCCAATTCAGCATTAAAAATATTAACAAATGCCTAGTCTTATCATAGGTATAAGTATTTCTGAGCATATTTATACATTCACTGCTTCTATCCCTTTGGAAAGATAAAATAAGTCAAAATACACATCTGTCCCTTACCATTTGAGGAGACCTTACATTGGTTTAGTGTGCAGAAATTAAGTCATATCACTTAAGTTATTGATAAACTTTCAACTTTATATATATATAAGTAAAATACACTTATATCCTAACATTGGATTTATGTTGCTAAAACCTTAATTCACTTGCTTTACACAGCATTTTGATCTTTGTTGCCTGC
>NW_026690509.1:0-21403 GCF_015227805.2 Hirundo rustica | reverse complement strand
GGTCAGGGTGGATTGGTACCGGTCAGTGTGGGTCAGTGTGGGTCAGTGTGGGTCAGGGTGGATTGGTACCGGTCAGTGTGGGTCAGTGTGGGTCAGGGTGGATTGGTACCGGTCAGTGTGGGTCAGTGTGGGTCAGGGTGGATTGGTACCGGTCAGTGTGGGTCAGTGTGGGTCAGTGTGGGTCAGGGTGGATTGGTACTGGTCAGTGTGGGTCAGTGTGGGTCAGGGTGGATTGGTACCAGTCAGTGTGGGGCAGTGTGGGGCAGAATGGATTGGTACTGGTCAGTGTGGGGCAGTGTGAGTCAGTATGGATCAATAAGGATCAGTACAGATCAATATGGATCAGTATGGATCAGTACAGATCAATATGGATCAGTACAGATCAATATGGATCAGTATGGATCAGTACAGATCAATATGGATCAGTACAGATCAATATGGATCAGTACAGATCAATATGGATCAGTACAGATCAATATGGATCAGTATGGATCAGTATGGATCAGTATGGATCAATACGTATCAATATGGATCAGTACAGATCAACATGGATCACTACGGATCAGTACAGATCAATATGGATCAGTACAGATCAATATGGATCAGTATGGATCAGTATGGATCAATACGTATCAATATGGACCACTACGGATCAATATGGATCAGTACAGATCAATAAGGATCAGTACAGATCAGTATGGATCAGTATGGATCAGTATGGATCAATAAGGATCAGTATGGATCAGTACGGATCAATACGGATCAATACGGATCAGTATGGATCAGTACGGATCAATACGGATCAATATGGATCAGTACAGATCAATATGGATCAGTACGGATCAGTACAGACCAATAAGGATCAATCAGGGCACTCGTACATAGATGTAGGTCAGTGTGGATCGATACGGGCCGTGGGTCAAGGGGGTCGAAAGGGGTCAACATGGATTGATACAGGTCAACGTGAGCCAACGTGGGCCAACGTGGGTCAACGTGGGTCAACATGGATCAATACAGGTCAACATGGGCCAACGTGGGTCAACGTGGGCCAACGTGAGTCAACATGGGTCAACATGGGCCAACGTGGGCCAACGTGCATCAACGTGGGTCAACGTGGGCCAACACAGATCAACGTGGGTCAACACGGGTCAACACGGATCAACGTGGATCAACATGGATCAACGTGAGTCAACATGGGTCAACGTGGGCCAACGTGGGTCAACGTGGATCAACGTGGGTCAACGTGGGTCAACATGAGTCAACATGGATCAACATGGGCCAACGTGGGTCAACGTGAGTCAACATGGATCAACGTGAGTCAACATGGGTCAACGTGGGTCAACGTGGGTCAGCGTGGGCCAACGTGGGCCAACACGGATCGATACAGGTCAACATGGGGCAACGTGGGTCAACGTGGGTCAATGTGGATCAATGTGGATCAATGTGGATCAATGTGGATCAACGTGGGGTAACGTGAGTCAACGTGGGCCAACATGGATCGATACAGGTCAACGTGAGTCAACATGGATCAACGTGGGTCAATGTGGATCAACATGAGTCAACATGGATCAACATGGGCCAACATGGATCAACGTGGGCCAACATGGATCAACATGGATCAACGTGGGTCAACGTGGGTCAACACGGATCAATGCGGATCAACATGGATCAACGCGGGCCAACATGGGCCAACACGGATCAACGTGGGTCAACGTGGATCAACATGAGTCAACATGGATCAACGTGGGTCAACGTGGGCCAACATGAGTCAACATGGATCAACGTGGGTCAACGTGGGCCAACATGGATCAACATGGATCAGCGTGGGTCAACATGGATCAACATGGGCCAACGTGGGCCAACATGGATCAACATGGATCAACGTGGGCCAACGTGGGCCAACATGGATCGATACAGGTCAACATGGGCCCAAAATGGATCAATGTGGGTGAACATGGGCCCAAAATGGATCCGTACAGGTCAACGTGGGCCAAAATGGATCAACATGGGCCAATGCAGGCCAAAATGGATCAATGTGGGTCAACATGGATCAATACAGGTCAACAGGGACCAAAATGGATCAATGTGGGTCAACATGAGCTAAAATGGATCAACACAGGTTACCATGGCCCCAAAATGGATCAACGTGGGTCAACGCGGATCAATACAGGTCAACATGGCCCCCAAATGGATCAATGCGGATTCCTACAGGCCAACATGAGCCAACGTTGGATCGACGTGGGTCAGCGTGGATCGATACAGGTCACCATGGGTCAACAGGGATTGACACAGGTCAACTTGGATTCATGCAGGTCAACGTTGGCCAAAAATGGATCAGTGGATCACCATGGGCCAGCAGAGGCCAGCAGTGGTCAGTACAGGACAACATGGGTCACCATGGGTCACCATGGGTCAGCAGTGGTCAGTACAAGCCAACGTGGGTCACCATGGGTCAGCAGTGGTCAGTAGAGGCCAACACGGGTCACCATGGGTCAGCAGTGGTCAGTACAGGTCACCATGAGTCACCATGGGTCACCATGGGCCAGCAGTGGTCAGTACAAGCCAATGTGGGTCACCATGGGCCAGCAGTGGTCAGTACAAGCCAACGTGGGTCACCATGGGCCAGCAGTGGTCAGTACAAGCCAACGTGGGTCACCATGGGTCAGCAGTGGTCAGTAGAGGCCAACGTGGGTCACCATGGACCAGCAGTGGTCAGTACAAGCCAACGTGGGTCACCATGGGCCAGCAGTGGTCAGTACAAGCCAACGTGGGTCACCATGGGCCAGCAGTGGTCAGTACAAGCCAACGTGGGTCACCATGGGTCAGCAGTGGTCAGTACAAGCCAACGTGGGTCACCATGGGTCAGCAGTGGTCAGTACAAGCCAACGTGGGTCACCATGGGCCAGCAGTGGTCAGTACAAGCCAACGTGGGTCACCATGGGCCAGCAGTGGTCAGTACAAGCCAACGTGGGTCACCATGGGTCAGCAGTGGTCAGTACAAGCCAACGTGGGTCACCATGGGTCACCATGGGCCAGCAGTGGTCAGTACAAGCCAACGTGGGTCACCATGGGCCAGCACAGGCCAATGGGGCTCCAGCGGCCGGCCAACAAGGGACCGGCCCAGGTCAGCAGGGACGGACGCGGGGCACCACCGCGGGTCAACCCCAGCCCCCCCAGGTGGCACCGCGACCCCTCGGCGGCGCGCGGCCCCGCTCACCTGAGTGGATGAACATGTGCTTGGTGTAGTTCTTGCGGGAGCTGAAGCTCTTCTGGCAGTGCCCGCACTGGTACGGGGGCTGGGGGCCGCGGGGGGGCGCGGCGGGGGGCGCCGGGGGGGCCATGGGGACGGCTCCCCCCTCCGCGCCCCCCTCGTAGGGCGGCGGCAAAGGCGGGGGGAGCCCCGAACCCGAACCCGTCCCCGCCCGGCGCCTCCCGGCCGCGCCGGGGCCCGAAGGCGCCGCCGCCGCCGCCGTCGTCGTCGTCGCCGGGCCAGGGCGGCAGGAAAGCGTCGGGGAAAACCTCGGGGGCGCCGAAAAACGGGGGGGTCCGGGGCGGGGAAGGGCGGGGGGGCCACGCCCGGCGGGGCGACGCCTTCCTGCGGCCGGCCTTCGTCCTCTCCCTCCTCCTCCTCCTCCTCCTCCAAGTCCTCCTCCTCCTCCTCCTCCTCCAAGTCCTCCCGCTCCTCCTTGAGCGCGGGCGCCAGGCGCAGCGGCTGCCGCTGCTTGCGGCTGTGGCCGCCGGGCGCCGGCTCCGAGAGCCCCGGGAGCCGCGGCGGGGAGGCGGGCGGCGGCCCCGGCGGCTTGCGGGGCGCGGGCAGCGCGGCGGGGCCGCGGCCCTGCGAGATGATCTGGGTGCACTCGTCGATGACGGTCTTGATCTGCAGCACGGAGGCGGCGGTGAGGATGTGCAGCGCCTCGGACTGGGCCACCACCAGGCTGCCGCTGTAGAGGAACTCGACCAGCTGGCGCACGGCGGCCGAGGGCACCACGGGCGGCACCTCGATGGCCGAGTGGCCCAGCAGCAGCTTGTCGTGGAAGAAGGGGCTGCCGGCGGCCAGCACGCAGCGGTGGGCGCGCAGGGAGGCCTCGCGGATGCGCACGGTGACGTCGCAGAACTGGCCGGCCACGCGCTGCCCGTTGAGCGTCTCCAGCAGCGAGCGGCTGAAGTTCTGCAGGTGGATGTAGTGCACGGCCTCGGGCATGGCCAAGGGGATGCGGGGCGGGGACACGGGGGGGATGTGGGGACACTGGGGACACTGGGGATGTGGGGACACTGGGGACACGGGGGATGTGAGGACACAGGGGACACGGGGGATGTGGGGACACAGGGGACACGGGGGATGTGGGGACACAGGGGACACGGGGGGGATGTGGGGACACTGGGGACACTGGGGATGTGGGGACACTGGGGACACGGGGGATGTGAGGACACAGGGGACACGGGGGATGTGGGGACACAGGGGACACGGGGGATGTGGGGACACAGGGGACACGGGGGGGATGTGGGGACACTGGGGACACTGGGGATGTGGGGACACTGGGGACACAGGGGACACGGGGGATGTGGGGACACTGGGGGGGGATATGGGGACACAAGGGACACGGGGGGGATGTGGGGACACAGGGGGGATGTGGGGACACTGGGGACACTGGCGACACTGGGGGGATGTGGGGACACAGGGACACTAGGGACACTGTGAAGATACAGGGACTCTAGGGACACGGGGACACAGGGGGGATGGAGGGGACACAGGGGACACTGGGGACAGGGGGATGTGGGGACACTGAGGACAGGGGGATGTGGGGACACAGGGACACTGGGAACAAGGGGACACAAGGGACACTGGAGACGCGGGATGTCGGGACACTGGGAACACTGGGGACACTGAGGACAAGGGGGAAGTGGGGACACAGAGATGGCAGTGACAGCTGGGACACGGCAAGAGCCGGAGGTGGTGGGGACAGCAGGGACAGTGGGGACACAGAGATGGTGGGGACACGGGGACACCGGGACCACGGGGACACGGGGATGGCAGGGACACGGGGACACCGGGATCACGGGGACACCGGGATGGCAGGGACACGGGGACACCGGGATCACGGGGACACCGGGACCACGGGGACACGCAGCGACACGAGGCCGGCGGCACCTGTGGAAAGAGAGACTCTGGGGGCTGGGGACGTTCTACGGGCCAGCACGGGGGGGCTTGGGGGGGGGGGGTGGGGGGGACACCCCGTGTGACGTCACCACGGCCTGGGGACATGGACGGGGGACGCTCCGTGTGACGTCACCGCGCGCCGTGCACGCCGCCCATGACATCGCCTTGCGGGATGTCCCCGAGCCGTCAGGACGGCCGGAAGCGCCCGGGCCGATCCCTCCCTCTCCCGGGCCCCCCTCGGGCTCTCCCGGCCCGGCCTTTTCCCCTCCCCACCCCCAAAACCTCCGGGACACCCCCCGGGCCCCTCCCCCACACCTCGCTCCGGCTCCCGCCGCGCCGCTCCCTGACGTCACTTCCGCCAGACGGGACCGGAAGCGATCGTGGACCATAGAGAGGGGGGGCACAGCGCGCGCCCCCCCGCCCCGCCATAGAGACGGGGAGGAGAGGCCGAGGGGAGGGTGGCGCCCTCTGGCGGGATGGAGGTTCCGCAGGGTGGCGGCTCCTTGTGGCTCGTCCATAGGAATCCCGGGAACGGGATCCTGATGGAGACCCCCGTGACCCCACAGGGATCCTGGCAGAGACCCCCGTGACCCCACGGGGATCCTGATGGAGACCCCCGTGACCCCACAGAGATCCTGATGGAGACCCCCGTGACCCCACGGGGATCCTGATGGAGACCCCCGTGACCCCACAGGGATCCTGATGGAGACCCCCGTGACCCCACAGACCCCACAGGGATCCTGGCAGAGACCCCCGTGACCCCACAGGGATCCTGATGGAGACCCCCGTGACCCCACGGGGATCCTGATGGAGACCCCCGGGACCCCACGGGGATCCTGATGGAGACCCCCGTGACCCCACAGGGATCCTGATGGAGACCCCCGTGACCCCACAGGGATCCTGATGGAGACCCCCGTGACCCCACAGAGATCCTGATGGAGACCCCCGTGACCCCACAGACCCCACAGGGATCCTGATGGAGACCCCCGTGACCCCACAGAGATCCTGGCAGAGACCCCAAAGTCCCCACAGGGATCCCCATGGGGACCCCAATGTCCCCACAGACCCTCACAGGGACCCCACAGGGTCGTGGGGACCCCCATGGGGGCCCCAGTGGGGCTGGAGACCCCCCATGGGCCTCTGCGGGGGTCCCCATAAGGGCTGGACTCCCTATGGATTCCATAGGGATGGTCTGGGGATCCCTGTAGGAATCCCTGTAGGGCTGGGATCCCCTACAGACCCCCAGAGATCCCATAGACCCCCAGAGATCCCCACAGACCCCTCAGGGATCCCATAGACCCCTCAGGGATCCCATAGACACCCAGAGATCCCCACAGACCCCCAGAGATCCCCACAGACCCCCAGAGATCCCCACAGACCCCTCAGGGATCCCATAGACCCCTCAGAGATCCCCATAGACCCCTCAGGGATCCCACAGACCCCTCAGGGATCCCATAGACCCTTCAGGGATCCCATTGACCCTCCAGAGATCCCCACAGACCCCCAGAGATCCCCACAGACCCCCAGAGATCCCATAGACCCCTCAGGGATCCCATAAACCCCTCAGGGATCCCATAGACCCCTCGGGGATCCCAGTGCTGGCCAGTGCTGACCCCTGCTGACCCCTGCTGACCCCTGCTGACCCCTGCTGACCCCTGCTGACCCCTGGTGACCTGTGTCACTCTGTGTCCCTCCACAGTGACCAGTGCTGACCCCTGGTGACCCCTGGTGACCCATGATGACCCCTGCTGACCCCTGCTGACCCCTACTGACCCCTGGTGACCTGTGTCACTCCATGTTCTCTCCATGCTGACCAGTGCTGACCCATGGTGACCTCTGGTGACCCCTGGTGACCCCTGGTGACCTGTGTCACTCTGTGTCCCTCCGTGTCCACCTGTGCTGACCCCTGCTGACCCCTGCTGACCCCTGGTGACCTGTGTCACTCCATGTTCTCTCCATGCTGACCAGTGCTGACCCATGGTGACCCATGATGACCCATGGTGACCCCTGGTGACCCCTGCTGACCCCTGCTGACCTGTGTCACTCCGTGTCTCTCCATGTCCACCTGTGTTGACCCCTGCTGACCCCTGGTGACCCCTGGTGACCCATGATGACCCCTGCTGACCCCTGCTGACCCCTGCTGACCCCTGCTGACCCCTGGTGACCCATGGTGACCTGTGCTGACCTGTGTCACTCCGTGTCTCTCCACGCTGACCAGTGCTGACCCCTGGTGACCCCTGGTGACCCATGGTGACCCATGGTGACCCATGGTGACCCCTGCTGACCCATGGTGTCCTGTGTCACTCCGTGTCCCTCCACAGTGACCAGTGCTGACCCCTTGTGACCCCTGGTGACCCCTGGTGACCCCTGGTGACCTGTGTCACTCCATGTTCTCTCCATGTCCACCTGTGCTGACCCCTGCTGACCCATGGTGACCCCTGCTGACCCCTGGTGTCCTGTGTCACTCTGTGTCCCTCCATAGTGACCAGTGCTGACCCCTGGTGACCCCTGGTGACCCCTGCTGACCCCTGCTGACCCCTGCTGACCTGTGTCACTCCGTGTCCCTCCATAGTGACCCCTGGTGACCCATGGTGACCCCTGCTGACCCCTGCTGACCCCTGCTGACCTGTGTCACTCCGTGTCCCCCCACGCTGACCCCACCGTTCAGGTGACCCCAGCCATGACCCCTCCTCTGACCCCACGACCCCCCGGCCGCGGCCGCTGCCCCCTCTGACCCCGCCCCCAGCCCCACGCCAAGGGCCGGTGACCCACGTGACGTCACCAAGCGCCATCCCCCACCGTGACGTCACAGGTGACATCACAGGTGACGTCGCTGCGGTTCCCACCAGCCCAACGCTCCTCCCTTGGGTGGCTCCCGGATCCTGGGGTGCCCTGGGGTGGTGTCCCAAAACCTGCACCCCCTGGGTGGGGGTGACACCCAAATTCCGGGGTGTCCTGGGACACCTGTGTCCCCTCAGGTGGGGGTGACACCCAAATTTTGGGGTGTCCCGGGACACCCGTGTCCCCTCAGATGGGGGTGACACCCAATTTTTGGGGTGTCCCGGGACACCCGTGTCCCCTCAGGTGGGGGTGACACCCAAATCCCGGGGTGTCCTGGGACACCTGTGTCCCCTCAGATGGGGGTGACACCCAGATTTTGGGGTGTCCTGGGACACCTGTGACCCCCTTAGATGGGGGTGACACCCAGATTTTGGGGTGTCCTGGGACACCTGTGTCCCCTCAGATGGAGGTGACACCCAAATTTTGGGGTGTCCCGGGACACCTGTGACCCCTCAGTGGGGGTGACACCCAGATTTTGGGGTGTCCTGGGACACCTGTGACCCCTCAGATGGGGGTGACACCCAAATTTTGGGGTGTCCTGGGACACCTGTGTCCCCTCAGATGGGGGTGACACCCAAATTCCAGAGTGTCCTGGGACACCTGCACCCCCTGGTTGGGGGTGACACCCAAATTTTGGGGTGTCCTGGGACACCTGCACCCCCTCAGGTGGAGGTGACACCCAAATTCCAGAGTGTCCCGGGACACCTGTGTCCCCTCAGGTGGAGGTGACACCCAAATTCCAGAGTGTCCTGGGACACCTGCACCCCCTGGGTGGGGGTGACACCCAAATTTTGGGGTGTCCTGGGACACCTGTGACCCCTCAGATGAGGGTGACACCCAAATCCCGGGGTGTCCCCTAAATCCCGGGGTGTCCTGGGACACCTGCACCCCCTCAGATGGGGGTGACACCCCAAATTTTGGGGTGTCCCGGGACACCTGTGTCCCCTCAGATGGAGGTGACACCCAAATTTTGGGGTGTCCCGGGACACCTGTGTCCCCTCAGTTGGAGGTGACACCCAAATTCTGGGGTGTCCCCTAAATCCCGGGGTGTCCCTGGACACCTGTGTCCCCTCGGGTAGGGGTGACCCTGGAATTTTGGGGTGCGCTGGGACACCTGTGTCTCCTCGGGCAGGAGCGGCACCCAAATTCTGGGGTGTCCCCGAAATTCTGAGGTGCCCGGGACACCTGTGTCCCCTCGGCCGGGGGTGACACCGAAATCCTGGGGTGTCCCCGAAATCCTGGGATGTCCTGGGACATCTGTGTCCCCTGGAGCAGGGGGTGACCCTGGAATTTTGGGGTCTCCTGGGACACCTGAGTCCCCTCGGGCAGGGGGTGACCCTGGAATTTTGGGGTGTCCTGGGCCATCTCCATCCCCTCAGGCGAGGGTGACACCCAAATTCCACCGCGCCCTGGCACACCTGTCCCCACCAGGGGTGACACCCCAAATCCCGGGGTGCCCTGGGACACCTGTGACCCCTCAGGTGAGGGTGACACCCAAATCCTGGGGTGTCCCCTAAATCCCGGGGTGTCCCGGGACACCTGCACCCCCTCAGATGGGGGTGGCACCCAAATTTTGGGGTGTCCAGGGACACCTGTGTCCCCTCAGATGGGGGTGACACCCAAATCCCGGGGTGTCCCCTAAATCCCGGGGTGTCCCGGGACACGTGCACCCCCTCAGATGGGGGTGACACCCAAATTTTGGGGTGTCCTGGGACACCTGTGTCCCCTCAGATGGAGGCGACACCCAAATTCCAGAGTGTCCTGGGACACCTGCACCCCCTGGGTGGGGGTGACACCCAAATTTTGGGGTGTCCAGGGACACCTGTGACCCCTCAGATGGGGGTGATCCTGGAATTTTGGGGTGTCCTGGGCCACCTCCATCCCCTCAGGCGAGGGTGACACCCAAATTCCACCGCGCCCTGGCACACCTGTCCCCACCAGGGGTGACACCCCAAATCCCGGGGTGCCCTGGGACACCTGTGTCCCCTCGGGTAGGGGTGACACCCCAAATCCCGGGGTGCCCCGGGACATCTATGATCCCTGGGGCGGGGGTGACACCCCGAATTCCATAGTTTCCCAGGACACTGCATCCCCAGGAGCGGGGGTGACACCCCAAATCCCGGGGTGCCCTGGGACACCTGTCCCCACCAGGGGTGACACCCCAAATCCCGGGGTGCCCCAATACACCTGCATCCCCTGGGGCGAGGGTGACACCCCAAATTCCGGAGTTTCCCGGGACACTGCATCCCCTCGGGCAGGGGTGACACCCCAAATCCCGGGGTGCCCTGGGACACCTGTCCCCAACAGGGGTGACACCCCAAATCCCGGGGTGCCCTGGGACACCTGTCCCCAACAGGGGTGACACCCCAAATCCCGGGGTGCCCCTGGACACTGCATCCCCTCGGGCAGGAGTGACACCCCAAATCCCGGAGTGCCCCTGGACACTGCATCCCCTGGGGCGGGGGTGACACCCCAAATCCCGGAGTTTCCCGGGACACTGCATCCCCTGGAGCAGGGGTGACACCCCAAATCCCGGAGTTTCCCGGGACACTGCATCCCCTCGGGCAGGGGTGACACCCCAATCTCGGCGCCCCGGGGCGCGCCCCGAAACCCGCGTCCCCCCGGGGCAGGGCGGCGGCGGCGGCGGCTCCGGGACCCGCCCGGCCCCGGCCCGGGGGCGCTGCTCGGGCTCTGTCCCCTCCCCGTGGGCGCAGCCGGAGCCCGGGGACGCGGTGACACTCGGCTGGCACCGGGGCTGGCACCGGGGCTGGCACCGGGATTCCACCGGGATTCCACCGGGATTCCACCGGGACTGGTACCGGGATTCCACCGGGATTGGCACCGGGATTGGCACCGGGATTCCACCGGGGTTGCACTGGGATTGCACCGGGACCGGTACCGGGATTGGCACCGGGATTGACACAGGGATTGCACCGGGACTGGTACCGGGATTGGTACCGGGATTGGCACCGGGATTGGCACCGGGATTGGCACAGGGGCTGGCACCGGGATTCCACCGGGACTGGTACCGGGATTGGCACCGGGATTCCACCGGGATTGACACAGGGATTGGCACCGGGATTGGTACCGGGATTGGTACCGGGATTGGCACCGGGATTACCCCGGGACTGGCACCGGGATTCCACCGGGATTGGCACCGGGATTGGCACCGGGATTCCACCGGGGTTGCACTGGGATTGCACCGGGACCGGCACCGGGATTGGCACCGGGATTCCACCGGGGTTGCACTGGGATTGCACCGGGACCGGCACCGGGATTGGCACCGGGATTGCACCGGGATTACACCGGGACTGGCACCGGGATTACCCCGGGACTGGCACCGGCAGAGCACCGGCAGCGACAGGTGAGGGACGGGGGCTGCGGGACACCCCAGGGTGGGCGGGGGACCCCAAAAAACCCCTCAGGGTGGGCGGGGGAACAAAAAAAAAAAACCCAGAGTGAGCAGGGGACCCCCAAAAAACCCTTCAGGGTGAGCAGGGGATCAAAAAAACTCCCCAGGGTGAGGAGGGGACCCCAAAAAAACCCTTCAAGGTAAGAAGGGGACCCCAGAAACCCCCCAGGGTGGGCAGAGGGATCAAAAAAACCCTCAGGGTGGAGAGGGGAACAAAAAAAACCCCCAGGGTGAACAGGGGACCCCAAAAAAAACCCTTCAGGGTGAGGACGGGACCGCAAAAATCTCCCCAGGGTGGGCAGGGGACCCCAAAAACCTCTCAGGGTGGGTAGGGGATCAAAAAAACCCTCAGGATGGAGAGGGGACCCCAAAAAACCCCTTCAGGGTGAACAAGGGACCCCAAAAACCCCTCAGGGTGGGCAGAGGGATCAGAAAAAAACCTCAGGGTGAACAGGGGACCCCAAAAAACTCCCCAGAGGTGAGGAGGAGATCCAAAAAAACCCCCAGGGTGAGGAGGGGACCCCAAAAAACCCTCAGGGTGGGCAGGGGAGCAAAAAAAACTCAGGGTGGAGGGAGGACCCCCAAAAAAACCCTTCAGGGTGAACAGGGGACCCCAGAACCCCCCCAGGATGAGGAAGGGACCCCCAAAAAAACCCTTCAGGGTGAGCAGGGAACCCAAAACCCCCCCAAATGTGAGGAGGAGACCCCAAAATCCCCCCAGGGTGAACAAGGGACCCCCAAAAAACCCCCAGGGGTGAGGAGGGCACCCCAAAACCCCGGCCCTTCCCCACACAGAGAAGGGGAGCGGAGCTGTCGGGGGGGTCCCAGGGTCTCCAGTGCGGGGTTTTTTTGGGGAGGGGTCTCCCCAGGGTCTCCTGTGAAGGTTTTTTGGGGTGGGGTCTCCCCAGGGTCTCCAGTGAAGGTTTTTTGGGGTGGGGTCTCCCCAGGGTCTCCAGTGAAGGTTTTTTGGGGAGGGGTCTCCCCAAAATCTCCGGTGAAGGTTTTTTGGGGAGGGGTCTCCCCAAAATCTCCGGTGAAGGTTTTTTGGGGTGGGGTCTCCCCAAAATCTCCGGTGAAGGTTTTTTGGGGTGGGGTCTCCCCAAAATCTCCAGTGAAGGTTTTTTGGGGTGGGGTCTCCAGTGAAGGTTTTTTGGGGTGGGGTCTCCCCAGGGTCTCCGGTGAAGGTTTTTTGGGGAGGGGTCTCCCCAGGGTCTCCAGTGAAGGTTTTTTGGGGTGGGGTCTCCCCAGGGTCTCCGGTGAAGGTTTTTTGGGGTGGGGTCTCCCCAGGGTCTCCGGCGCTCCAGAGCCCCCCCAGTTCTGGCCGTGATGGAGCGGGGGGCGAGCGGAGGGGGCGGCGCCCCCCGGCTGGAGCAGGTGAGGGGCTGGGGGGGCTCGGGTGGCACTTGGGGGGCTCGGGTGGCACTTGGGGGGGGCTCAGGTGACACTTGGGGGGCCCGGGTGACACTTGGGGGGCTCGGGTGGCACTTGGGGGGCTCCGGTGGCACTTGGGGGGCCTGGGTGGCACTTGGGGGGCTCAGGTGACACTTGGGGGGCTCGGGTGGCACTTGGGGGGCTCCGGTGGCACTTGGGGGGGGCCCAGGTGACACTTGGGGGGCCCGGGTGACACTTGGGGGGGGGCTCAGGTGACACTTGGGGGGCCCGGGTGGCACTTGAGGGGGCTCAGGTGACACTTGGGGGACTCCGGTGACACTTGGAGGGGGCTCCGGTGACACCGGGGGACCCCCGAGCACCCCAAATCCCCCGGGGTGGGGGTGGTGGCACCATTGGGGGGGGGCTCCCAGCCCCTCCCCCGCTTCGGCCGGGGACCCCCCCCCCCCATCCCCCTGCACCCCCCGAGCGGGGCCCCCGGGCTGGAATGGGGACACGGGGCGGGGACACGGCGACACGGCGACACGGACACGGCGACACGGGGACACGGACACGGGGACACGGACACGGGGACAGGGAGCCACCGCCGCCCCTCCCCCCGCCGTGGGAACCGACACATCCCCCCCCTCCCCCCCCCCCGAGCCCCCCAAATCCCTCCCCAGATCCCTGAGGGGTCCGCGGATCTCACCCCAAAACTCCCGGGGGTCTCCCGAGCCCCTGGGGACCCCCCAGTGCTGCATCAGCCTCATCCGGATTTTGGGGGGGACCCCACCACACCCCCCCCCAAAATGGATAGGACACCCCCCCCCAGGGTTCCTGGGAAGCTCCTGGAATTCTCGGATTTGGGGGAGCTCCCAGAATTTGGGGGTTCTTGGGACCCCCTCCAAAGAGCTGGGACACCCCAAAAACCCGGGACCCCCCCAAAGAGCTGGGAACCCCCCAAAAACAAGGGACCCCCCCCAAAAACCAGGGACCCCCCCAAAACCTGGGACCCCAAAAACCCGGGACCCCCCAAAAACCTGGGATCCCCCCAAAGGGCTGAGACCCCCCCCAAAACCCGGGACCCCCCAAAAACGTGGGACCCCCCAAAAGCCTGGGACCCCAAAAACCCAGGACCCCTCAAAAACCTGGGGCCCTCCAAAAACCTGGGGCCCCCCCAAAACCCGGGACCCCCCAAAGAGCTGGGACCCCCCAAAAACCTGGGATCCCCCCAAAGAGCTGAGACCCCCCCCCCAAACCCGGGACCCCCCAAATAGCTGGGACCCCCCAAAAACCAGGGACCCCCCAAACCTGGGACCCCCAAAAAACCTGCGACCACCCTCAAAACCCGGGACCCCCCAAATAGCTGGGACCCCCCAAAAACCTGGGACCCCCCAAAAGCCTGGGACCCCAAAAACCCAGGACCCCTCAAAAACCTGGGACCCCTCAGACCCCTGGGATCCCCCCCAAAAAACCAGGGCTCCTCAGAAACCTGTGACCCCCAAAAATCGCTGGGAACCTCTGGGCCCCTGGGACTCCCCAAAAACCCGGGACCCCAAAAACCCGGGGCCCCCCAAAGAGCTGGGGACCCCCAAAGAGCTGGGACCCCAAAAACCTGGGATCCCCCAAAGAACTGGGACCCCCCAGACCCCTGGGATCCCAAAAGAGCAGGGACCCCCCCAAAAAAAACCTGGGACCCCCCCCCAAAAACCTGGGACACACCAAAGAGCTTGAACCCCCAAAAACATTGGACCCCCAAAAAACCTTGGTCCCTGGGACCCCCAAAAACTGGGATCCCCCCAAAACCCTGGGACCCCCCCAAAACCTGGGATCCCCAAAGAGCTTGGACCCCCCAAAAACCCGGGACCTCCAAAAACCTGTGACCCCCAAAAAGAGCTGGGAACCCCCCAGACCCCTGGGACCCCCCCAAAAACCTGGGATCACCCCAAAAACCTGGGATCACCCCAAAAACCTGGGATCACCCCAGACCCCTGGGACCCCCAAAAACCTGGGATCCCCAAAACCCTGGGACCCCCCGAAGAGCTGAGACTCCCCCAGACCCCTGGGACCCCCAAAAATCCCAGGGACCCCCCAAAATTCTGGGACCCCCAAAAACCTGGGATCCCCCCCAAGAGCCGGGAACCCCCAGACCCCTGGGATCCTCTGGGCCCCTGGGACCCCCAAAAACCTGGGACCCCAAAAAAACTGGGATCACCCCAAAAACCTGGGATCACCCCAAAGAGCTGGGACCCCCCCAGACCCTTCTGGACCTCTGGGCCCCTGGGACCCCCAAAACCTGGGACCCCCCTAGAGTTGGGACCCCCAAAGAGCAGGGACCCCCAAAAACCTGTGACCCTCCCAAAGAGCAGAGACCCCTCAGACCCCTGGGACCCCCCAAAAACCTGGGATCACCCCAAAAACCTGGGATCAACCCAAAGAGCCGGGACCCCCCAAAGAGCCAGGACCCCCCAGACCCCTGGGATCCTCTGGGCCCCCGGGACCCCCAGACCCCTGGGACCCCCAAAAACCTGGGATCACCCCAAAGAGCCGGGACCCCCCCCAGACCCTTCTGGACCTCTGGGCTTCTGGGACCCCCAAAAACCTGGGATCACCCCAAAGAGCCGGGACCCCCCCAGACCCTTCTGGACCTCTGGGCCCCTGGGAGCCCCAAAAACCTGGGATCACCCCAAAGAGCTGGGACCCCCAAAGAGCAGGGACCCCCAAAAAACCTGTGACCCTCCCAAAGAGCAGAGACCCCTCAGACCCCTGGGACCCCCCAAAAGAGCCGAGACGCCCCAGACTTCGGGACCCCCCGGGACACTTGGGGGTCCCCCAGAGCCCTGGGATCCTCTGGACCCCCCCAGGTTTTTGGGGACCCCTGGGAATCCGGGGAACCTCCAACCCTTGGGACCCCCCGGAGTTTGGGGGCTCCTGGGACCCCCCCGACCTTGACTCTGCTCCGGGATTCCCGGATTTTGGGGTTCCCCCCCCCCCCCAATTTCCCCCCCCCCTTCGCAGGCCCAGCACCGCCGGGACCTGGAGGAGGAGCTGCGGGACCTCAGCAACCAGGTGGGCGTGGCCAGCACCTGTCAATCACAGCCTGACCCCGCCTCTCAAACAGGGCGGGGCGCGGGGCTGTCAATCACTCGAGAGGGCGGGGCAGGTTTGAAGCTGTCAATCATCCCCGGGCTGTCAATCACGCCTTGCCCAATCAGGTGGCGGCGCTGGGGCGGAGCCTGGCGGCAGAGCGTGGGCGGAGCCTGATGGAGGGCGGGGCGCTGCGGGCGCTGGAGATCGCGGTGGGCGGAGCCCAGGCGCGGGTGGGCGGAGCCAGTCGGGCCCTGGACCGGGCCAAGGAGCGCCTGCGCCTGCAGGAGGTGGGCGGGGCCAGGGATAGAGGGGGCGGGGCCTCTGTCAGGTGTGGGGGGGGCTATGGGGGTGTGGCCTGTGGGGGAGGCGGAGATTTGGGGGTGGGGCCTGATATGGGTGGAGTCAGGGTGGGGGTGTGGCTATGGTGGGGTAAAGGGGGCGTGGTTTGGGGTTGTGGGGCGGCGATTGCCTGTTGGAGCAGCGGGCGGGGCCAGGCGTGTGGGCGTGGCCAGCCGCTGACCCCGCCCCTCTGCAGGAGGCGGGGCAGCTGCTGTGGGCGGAGCTGGAGGCCGCTCGCGCTGCCAAGGCGGGGGCGGAGCTCCGGGCGCAGGAGGCGGAGTCGCGGTGCCAGGCCCGGGGGGCGGAGCTGGAGCGGCTGCGCCAGGTGGGCGGGGCTAAGGCGAGGGGCGGGGCTACAGCCAATGGGCGGGGCTATGGTCAATGGGCGGGGCTGATGACTGATGGGAGTGGCTCTAACAGTCTGTGGGCGTGGCTACAGATAATGGGCGGGGCTAAGAACCTATGGGCAAGGCTAAGACAGCCTGTGGGCGTGGCTATGGACAATGGGTGGGGCTAAAGACCAATGGGAGGGGCCATAACAGCCCATGGGTGGGGCTAAGGACCAATGGGAGTGGCTATAACAGTCTGTGGGTGGGGCTAAGGACCAATGGGAGGGGCTATAACAGCCTGTGGGTGGGGCTAAGGACCAATGGGAGGGGCTATAACAGCCTGTGGGTGGGGCTAAGGACCAATGGGAGGGGCTATAACAGTCTGTGGGTGGGGCTAAGGATGAATGGGAGGGGCTATAACAGTCTGTGGGTGGGGCTAAGGACCAATGGGAGGGGCTATAACAGCTTGTGGGTGGGGCTAAGGATGAATGGGAGGGGCTATAACAGCTTGTGGGTGGGGCTAAGGACCAATGGGAGGGGCTATAACAGTCTGTGGGTGGGGCTAAGGATGAATGGGAGGGGCTATAACAGCCCATGGGTGGGGCTAAGGACCAATGGGCAGGGCTATAACAGCCTGTGGGTGGGGCTAAGGATGAATGGGTCGGGCTAATGACCAATGGGAGGGGCTATTGCATCTGGAGGCGTGGCTAAGGAATAACGAGCAGGGCTAAAGCAGCCAGCGGGCGTGGCTATGAGTGGGCGTGGCTATGTAGATGGTAGTGGGTGCAGAGATGGGCGTGGCCATGGGCGTGGGCATTGCCACGGGCGTGGGCATTGGGTGGGCGTGGCTAACGGGGGTGTGTCCGTGCTGGCCCCGCCCACAGGCCGTGCAGCTGGCCCAGCATTCCCGGCGCCGGGCGGAGCAGGAGCGGGACCAGGTGGCTGCCAAGGTCGGCCACGCCCCCCCGCCCAGGTGAGCTCGGCCACGCCCCCTCCTGGCCGCGTGTCCCCCCCCCCCCCCCCGGGGTGTCCCCGATGGTCCCAGTGCTCCCCGTAGCCCCGGGAACTCCGGGGTGTCCGTTGTGGCCCCCGCGTCCCCTATAGCCCCCGTATGTCCCCTATAGCCCCCGTATGTCCCCTATAGGCCCCTATAGGTCCCTATAGCGCCTATAGCCCCCTATAGGCCCCATAGTCCCTATAGTACCCATAGGTCCCTATAGCCCCTATAGCCCCTATAACCCCTATAACCCCTATAGGTCCCTATAGGCCCCATAGGTCCCTATAGTCCCCACAGGTCCCTATAGCCCCTATAGGCCCCATAGGTCCCTATAGCCCCTATAGGCCTCATAGGTCCCTATAGGTCCCTATAGACCCCATAGGTCCCTATAGCCCCTACAGTCCCTATAACCCCTATAACCCCTATAGGTCCCTATAGTCCCTATAGGCCCCATAGGTCCCTATAGCCCCTATAGGCCTCATAGGTCCCTATAGGCCCTATAGTCCCCATAGGTCCCTATAGTCCCTATAGCCTGTATAGGTCCCTATAGGTCCCTATAGACCCCATAGGTTCCTATAGCCCCCATATGTCCCTATAACCCCTATAGCCCCTATAACCCCTATAGGTCCCTATAGCCCCTATAGGCCCTATGGTCCCCATAGGTCCCTATAGCCCCTATAGGTCCCTATAGGTCCCTATAGACCCCATAGGTCCCTATGGACCCCATATGTTCCTATAGCCTTTACAGGTCCCTGTAGCCCCCATAGCTCCTATAGGTTCCTATAGCCCCTATAGGTCTCTATAGCCCCTATAGCCCCCATATGTCCCTATAGCCCCTATAGGTCCCCTACGGAGGTACCCCCTATAGGCCCTGTTGGCCCTGTGTGTCCCCTATAGTCCCCATGTCCCCCTACAGCCCCTATAGGTCTCCAATGGATGTGTCCCATAGGCCCTATATGTCCCCATAGCCCCTATGGTCTCTATAGCCCCCATATGTCCCTATATGTCCCTATGTGTCCCTATACGTCCCGACAGCCCCTATGTGTCCCTTATATGTCCCTATACATCTCTATAGCCCCTATAGGTCTCTTATATGTACCTGTAGTCCCTATAGATCCTCTAGCCCCCACATGTCCCTATAGGTCCCTATAGGTCCCTATAGATCCCTATATATCCCTATATGTCCCAATATATCCCTATATGTCCCCATGTGTCCCTATATATCCCTATATAATGTCCCCATGTGTCCCTATGTGTCCCTATAGCCCTTATATGTCACAATGTCCCCTATGGCCTCCGTATGTCCCGATAGCCCCTATAGCCCCTGTACGTCCCCATATGTCCCCTCCATGTCCCCGTGTGTCCCACAGCGCCCCCGCCGGTGACCCCGCGGCACTGCAGGTGTCTGTCCCCATGTCCCCATGTCCCCGTGTCCCCATGTCCTCATGTCCCCATGTCCCCTCCATGTCCCAATGTCCCCAATGTCCCCATGTCCCCATGTCCCCATGTCCCCTCCATGTCCCAATGTCCCCAATGTCCCATGTCCCCATGTCCCCATGTCCCCTCCATGTCATAATGTCCCCATGTCCCCATGTCCCCATGTCCCCATGTCCCCTCCATGTCCCAATGTCCCCATGTCCCCATGTCTGTCCTCATGTCCCCTCCATGTCCCCATGTCCCCGTGTCCCCATGTCCCCTCCATGTCCCCTGTGTGTCACTCTCTGTCCCACAGCGCCCCCGCCGGTGACCCCGCGGTGCTGCAGGTGTCTGTCCTCATGTCCCCATGTCCCCTCCATGTCCTCTCCATGTCCCCATGTCCCATTGTCCCCTCCATGTCCCCATGTCCCCATGTCCCATTGTCCCCTCCATGTCCCCATGTCCCCATGTCCCCATGTCCCATTGTCCCCTCCATGTCCCCATGTCCCCATGTCCCCTCCATGTCCCCTGTGTGTCACTCTCTGTCCCACAGCGCCCCCGCCGGTGACCCCGCGGCACTGCAGGTGTCTGTCCCCATGTCCCCATATGTCCCAATGTCCCCGTGTCCCCTCCATGTCCCCCATTTGTCCCCTCTCTGTCCCACAGCGCCCCCGCCGGTGACCCCGCGGCACTGCAGGTGTCTGTCCTCATGTCCCCATGTCCCCATGTCCCCTCCATGTCCCCATGTCCCCGTGTCCCCTCCATGTCCCAATGTCCCCGTGTCCCCTCCATGTCCCCCATTTGTCCCCTCTCTGTCCCACAGCGCCCCCGCCGGTGACCCCGCGGCGCTGCAGGCGGCGCTGGAGGAGCTGCGGGAGCACAACCGGGACCTGCGGGAGCACCTGAGGGAGCGCCTGGGACAGGTGGGGACACCGGGGGACATTGGGGGGACATTGGGGGACATTGGGGGACACTGGGGACATTGGGGGACACTGGGGACATTGGGGACATTGGGGACACCAGGGGGACATTGGGGGACATTGGGGATATGGGGACAGGGAGCGCCTGAGGGAGCGCCTGGGACAGGTGGGGACACCGGGGGACACCGGGGGACATTGGGGACACCGGGGGACATTGGGGGACATTGGGGGACACTGGGGACAGGGAGCGCCTGGGACAGGTGGAGACACCGGGGGACATTGGGGGACACTGGGGGACACCGGGGGACATTGGGGACATTGGGGACACTGGGGACACCGGGGGACATTGGGGACATTGGGGACATTGGGGGACATTGGGGGACATTGGGGACATTGGGGGTATGGGGGGACATGGGGGGACACTGGGGACACCGGGGGACACTGGGGGACATTGGGGACATTGGGGACACCAGGGGGACCTTGGGGACACTGGGGGACATTGGGGACACCGGGGGACATCAGGGGACATGGGGGACATTGGGGACTCTGGGGTACATTGGGGACACTGGGGACACTGGGGGACATCAGGGAACATGGGGGACATTGGGGACATTGGGGACACCAGGGGACATTGGGGACACTGGGCTACATTGGGGACATTGGGGACACCGGGGGACATGGGGGGACATTCGGGACACTGGGGGGACATTGGGGACACTGGGGGACATGGGGGGACACTGGGGACTCCGGGGTATGTTGGGGACATTGGGGGGGACATTGGGGACACCGGGGGACACTGGGGGACATTGGGGGACACTGGGGACAGCATGGGGACACCTCAGGGACATGGGGGGACATTGGGCGAATAGGGGGGGACACCTGTGGGTGACAGGAGGTGCCCATGGGGGTGTCCGGGGGGCTGGTGACACACGTGGGGGACGGGTGGGACAGGTGGCACCCGGGGGTGACACAGGGACAGGTGTGGGTGACACAGGGACAGGTGTGGGTGACACAGGTGACACAGGGACACCCACGGGTGCCCGGCTCACGCGCTGTCCCGCAGGTGGAGGAGCTGCGCCGGGCGCTGCTGGCTATGGGGACAGGTGTGGGTGACACAGGTGACACAGGGACAGGTGTGGGTGACACAGGTGACACACTGACACCCGTGGGTGCCCGGCTCACGCGCTGTCCCGCAGGTGGAGGAGCTGCGCCGGGCGCTGCTGGCTATGGGGACAGGTGTGGGTGACACAGGGTGACACAGGAACAGGTGTGGGTGACACAGGGACACCCGTGGGTGACACAGGTGACACACTGACACCCATGGGTGCCCGGCCGCACCCCTCACGCGCTGTCCCGCAGGTGGAGGAGCTGCGCCGGGCGCTGCTGGCTATGGGGACAGGTGTGGGTGACACAGGTGACACAGGTGACACAGGGACAGGTGTGGGTGACACAGGGACACCCATGAGTGACACAGGTGACACAGGGACACCCATGGGTGCCCGGCTCACGCGCTGTCCCGCAGGTGGAGGAGCG
>NW_026690508.1:14025-21967 GCF_015227805.2 Hirundo rustica | reverse complement strand
AGGGGAACCGGGACACATGGGATATCCAGGGTAACTGGGGCAACTGGGATAACTGAGACACACGGGATAACTGGGATGACTGGGACACATGGGATGACTGGGACACATGGGACAGCTGGGACACACGGGATATCCAGGGCACACGGGACACCCGGGACACGCCGGGAGCCGCAGGCGGATCCGGGGGACACCGAGGAGGGCTGGAGGCTCCGGGCAGCCGTGGCGGTGGCGATGGAGCCCTGAGGAGGTGGGAACAGAACTTGGGGGTCTGGATCCAAAATTTGGGGGGCACGGACCTAAATTTGGGGGGATTGAGGGGTCTGGATCCAAAATTTGGGGGGGTTGGATCCAAAATTTGGGGGGGTTGGAACCCAATCTGGGGGTTTGCGGGGTTTGGATCCAAAATTTGTGGGGTTTGGAACCAAAATGGGGGGGTTTGGAACCAAAATTGGGGGAATTATACCCGAATTTGGGGGGCCTGAGGGGTTTGGATCCAAAATTTGGAGGGTTTGGACCTAAATTTGGGGAGCCTGAGAGGCCTGGATCCAAAATTTGAGAGGCTTGGATCCAAAATTTGGGGGATTCAGAGCTGAATTGGGGGGTTTTGAGGGGTCCGGATCCAAAATCTGGGGTGTTTGGAAAAAAAATTGGGGAGTTTTACCCAAATTTGGGGGGGTTCAGAGCTGAATTTGGGGGCTTGAGGGGTTCAGAACCAAATTTTGGGAAGCGCAGACCCCAAATTTTGGGAGCTCAGAGATTCCAGGAGCCAAATTTGGGGACCCCAGGGGCTCGAGGGTGAAATCTGGGGGGGTTCAGACCCAAATTCAGGGATCTCAAGGGGTTCGGAACCAAAATTTGGAAGGATTTTGTGGGATTTTGGTCATTTTGCTTCGATTTTGGGGATCCAGGACCCAAATTTTGAGGATTTTTGGGGATCAAAACCTAAATTTTGGCCGGCTCAGAACCCAAATTTTGAGGATTTTTGTATTTTTAACCCAATTTTGGCTGGCTCAGAACGCAAATTTTTGAGGATTTTTAGATTTTTTAACCCAATTTTGGCCGGCTCAGAACCCAAATTTTTGAGGATTTTTGGGGTTTTAACCCAATTTTGGCCAGCTCAGGACCCAATTCCAGCTCCAAAAGTCCCAAAATTGCTGGAAAACATCCGGAGTTTTCCCTCCACCGCTCCCCCCAGCCCGGATTGCCGATAAAATCCCTGGAATTTTGTGCCAAAATCGCTTTTATTTGAATAAATAAACACTACAAAAGGGGGGCGGGGGGACCGAAAAGTGATGTTTATCCAAAAAATAAAAATCCTGAAAAAATCCCGGAAAAGTGACTTTTATCCTAAAAAAAAAAAAAAAAAAAAAAGGAATAAAACCGGGGCGGAGAAGGGTTAAAAACGCCCCCCAAAATCCTTTAAAAATTCCTAAAAATTGAGGGAAAATGGGGGTCGGACCCCTTTAAAAAAAAAAGTGACGATTTTGGGGAATAAAACCCCTAAAATTGACTTAAGAAAATGGGGGGAAAGGGGAAACCTGGGAAGGGTGGGGTTAAAAAACCTCCAAAATTGGGGAAATAATGGAAAAATGGGAGAGAAAAAAGCAGAGAAATGGGGAAAAAAATGAAATGAAATGAAAATTAAAAATTCAGAAAAAATGGGGGAATACCACAGGAAAAAAAAGGGGAAAAAACATGGAAAAAGGGGGAAGAAAATGGATAAAGAAAATCAGAAAATAGTAGAAAAAAAATCAGAAAAAATTGGGAAAAAAATCGGAAGAAAAAGGGAAAAAATCAGAAAAAAATAATAAATCAGAAAGAAAGGGGCGGGGGGGAACAGGGAAAAAAGGGGAAGAAAATGGGAAGAAATCAGAAAAAAAAATAGAAAAAAAAACCAGAAAAAAATCAGAAAAAAAAAACGGAAAAAATCAGGAGAAAGGAGGGAAAACGGGAAGAAAATGGGGAAAAAAATCAGAAAAAAGGGGGGAAAACAGGGAAAAAAGGGGAAGAAAATGGGAAAAAAATACAGAAAATAATAGAAAGAAAATCAGGAAAAAAAAGTGGGGAAAACAAGGCAAAAAGGGGGAAGAAAATGGGGACAAGAAGGGAAGAAAATGGGGGGGGAAAGGGAAGAAAATAGGAAAAAATTTTTTTTAAAAAAAAGGGAAAAATCAGAAAAAAATCCAAATAAATCTGAAAAAAAAAATAAAAAAAAATAAAAAAAAACCTGAAAAAATAAAAATAAAAAAAATACAAAAAAAGGGGAAAAACTGGCAAAGGCAGAAGGCGCAAAGGGCGCTGTGCGCGCTGAGGCCGGCGGCGCTGAGCGGCAGCTCCTCCATGGCCGGGCTGGAGAAGGGCTCGATGGCGCCAGCGGCCGTTTGTCCTCCTCCGGCACCGCGCCGCCGGCGCCGCCCTTGCGGCCGAAGCGGGAATTGCGGGAAAAACGGGAAAAACGGGAAACGAGGGGTTAATGGGGGAAATGGACAAAAAATCTGGGAGGAAATGGGGATTTGGGGGGGGAAAAATGGGGAATTTGGGGGAAAAAAATCAGGATTTTATGGGGAAAATTTCGAGTTTTGACGGGAGATTGGGGGGCTAAAGAGGAAAAGAATAAAAAAGAATCTGCTGGAAAAACGGAATTTTTGGGGGAAAAATTGGGATTTTATGGGGAAAAGATGGTGGAAAAATGAGGGGAAAATCCGGTCAAGAAAATGAATTTTTTGGGGAAAAATCAATTAAAAAAAGATTTGGGGGGGGGGGGGGGAAACAGGATTTTATTGGGAAAAGATGGTGGGGAAATGATAGGAAAATCTGCTCCAAAAAATGAATTTTGGGGGGAAAAAATTGGGATTTTTAAGGGAAAATTTGGTGGGAAAATGAAGAAAAAAATTCTGCTCAAAACCCGGATTTTTTTTGGGAAAAAAATCGTATTACAGGGAAAAACCTGGTGGGAACCCCCCGCCCCTCCCCCACCCATCCAAACCTTTAATTTTTCCCAATTTCTCTCCAAATCCACCCAAAATTTGTGGTGGGGTTTTTTTCCCTTCCCCTCCCTTGGAGCCCCTCCCCATTTTCCCCTCCCCCACCCACTCAAACCTCCATTTTCTCCCAATTTCTCCCCCAAAACCTCTGGAATTCCGGGGTTTCCCCCCCTCCCCCACCTTTGGAGCCCCCCCCTCCAATCTGCCCCTCCCCCACCCACCCAAACCTCCATTTTCTCCCAATTTCTCCCCAAATCCACTCAGAATTCCAGAGGTTTTCCCCCCTCCCCCACCTCCCCAGCCCCTCCCCCTCTCCCCCAGCCCCTCCCCCACCTTGAAGCCCCTCCCCTTCCAATCTGCCCCTGCCCCACCCATCCAAATCTTCATTTTCTCCCAATTTCTCCCCAAATCGTCCCAGAATTCTGGGGGTTTTTTCCCCCCTCCGCCACCCTTAGAGACCCTCCCGCTCCAATCTGCCCTTCCCCCACCCATCCAAACCTACAATTTTTTCCCCAATTTCTCCCCCAGAACCTCTGGAATTTTGGGGTTTCTTTCCCGGTCCCACAATCCCCCAGACCTTCCCCCACCCTTGAAGCCCCTCCCCCTCCAATCTGCCCCTCCCCCACCCAACCAAACCTTCAATTTTCCCCAATTACTCCCCAAATACACCCAAAATGCCAGGGTTTTTTCCCCCTTCCCCAACCTCCCCATCCCCTCCCCCACCCTTGGAGTCCCTCCCCCACCCTTGGAGCCCCTCCCACTCCATTTGAGCCGCTCCCCCACCCACCCAAACCTCCATTTTCCCCCAATTTCTCCACAAATGCACCCAGAATTCCGAGGGTTTTTCCCCCTCCCCCACCCCTGGAGCCCCTCCAACACCCCCGCTCACCCCTCCCCCTCCCCTCCAGCCCCTCCCCCACGCACCGGTGGATGTAATTCCCGCCATTGGTCGGGAGGTCGGAGTTGATGACGAGCGACACCTGCTGGAGGTGGATGGCGCGTGCCTGGAGGGGAGGGGCGGCACTGACCAGCAGATCCGTGGGGTTTTCTCTTCTCTGCCCTTTCCCTGTGTGCTCTGGGCAGAGCTCTGCAAGTCTATGTGCCACTTGCCTGTGGCACTGTGGAGGTGGGCCGGAGGAGCTTCCTGGAGCTGTGTGCAGACGTTTGCACATCAGCCCAGTGGCGGGTGAGTTTGATGACTGGGTGTGGCTCTGGACGCTTCCCTTGGAGTGTCTCCAAGGCATGGAACATTGGAGCTGCCAGCACAGTGATGTCACAGAGGGGAACCTTGGAGCTGCCAGCAGGGTGATGTCCCAGAGAGGGGAAGGTTGGGGCTGTGCCACTCCTTGCCCAGCCGCAAGAGCTCTGGCAGCACCTGGAGGAGAAACCAAGGCCGAGCTGGGAGGGAGGCAGCAGGATGATGGAGTGCAGGCCCCTGCCCTGCACAGACAGGCCAGGAGTGGCAGGCTGGGCATCCGCGGGAGCGGTGTGCAAAGGCTCCTGCAGCTTCAGCCGCCTCGGAGCTGCGAGCATTGCAGCGACGGCCGAGGTCTCGGGCAAGGGCCCGTCCCTGGCTTGGGGCTGGGCTGGTGGCCCAGGGAGCAAATGAACTTGCAGCTTGTGGGCCAGAGGCTGGAAGAGCAGGGGCAGTGGTGGCTGGGAGAGCCTGTTGGCATGGGCCTGCAGCAGCAGGACACAGGCAATGTCTTGATGGTGCTTGGAGGCCAAGTGAGTTGGGATGTGGGGATGGACTTGTTCCCTGGGAGGGTGGTGGGGCCGTGGGCCAGAGTGGGCGGAAAAGCTGCGGCTGGCCTGGAATGGCTGGAAGTGTGCACGGGCTGGTTGCAGGGGCCTTGGTGGCCTGAAGAGGTGGCGTGGTGTGGCATGGCATGGAGCAGCGTGGTGTGGGGATTGCAGTGTGATTGGGTTTGTGAAAGTTGGGAGGGATAGGGATTGAAAGGGGGGAAGGGGCATTGGAGTAGGGGGTGGGCAAGCAAGAGGCAGTTTTGGGCGGGTGCTGGTGGTTGTAGCAATTGTGTAGAGGGCTGAGGTGGAGAAGCAAGTGTTTGGGAGAATAAGGGCAGCTGGTTTTAGCAAAGAAAGGAAGAAAGGAAGAAAAGAAAGACAAGGGGGCTTTCTCCACTGGGATGAGAGGAGTCCTTCCACTAGGCTGTCCTCAAGCTGCTTGTGCAGCAGATGTGCCTGAGGAATGGTCATTGCTTGCAGTCTCCTGTGCTGTGTGTTAGTGCAGCTGAAAATACTGAAGGAGGGAGCAGCTCTGCTGGGGTGTCCTGGTTTGGGACAAATTTGGGAGAAAACCCCTGTATAGGATCCCTCTAAGGAAGCAAACCCACGTGGCCCCTCCCTCCAACCGGTCCAGAAAAAAAACCAAAACCCTCTTTGGAGAAAAGTGGAAAAAACTATGTTACTAAACAAATGAAGTGCATACAAGTATAAAGAATGAATAGTATGAAACAATAAAACCTCTCCTTCTGAAGTGAGATGGCAAATTGAGAAAGTCCTTGCCGTGGGTGTAGCTCGGCTCTCTCTCAGCGTCTCCTCAGTCCCAGTCTCTCCGGCGCTGCTGGAAAATGCCGAGGTCCAGGCCCCGGTGGGCCGCAGGTGCAGCCCCCAGTGCTCCCCTGGGTTTTCAGTCCAGAGCAGGTTTAAACAGTTCCAAGAAAAAGGAAAAAAAAACAGTCCAGGGAAATTCTCTGCCCTAGCTAGCTGAAACTAACTAAAAGCAAAGAAAAAAAAGATCTCTGTCCTGCAGTCTCTCCAAGCCTCCGCCGGACACGCCGTCCGCAGAAGAATGTGGAGGAGTCAGGTAGTTTTCTCAAAACAAACTCCGCGCTTCTCCTTGCTCTTAGAACCAGTCTTAAAGGCACAGGACTCAATATACAGCACAAACAGAACAGACGATTGGGGATACAGGCATCATAAAGTTACCCTAGGACATTCCACCCCTTGTATCCCCATATCGTCAATTTACTAAAACTAATATATATTCTAGCTCTACACACACATACATCTATATAAAAACAATATGCAATATACAGCTACATACAGTGGCAGTACCATTTAGCACACAGTGATAATTACACACAGTTCTCACCCAACAATCAAATCTCCCTGGGGTACACATCGTGTGGTTCCATCTTTCTGCATTACCCACCATGTGCAGCCTGGTCCCTGAGCAAAGACAATCCCACGGATGGGATCCTCTGTACTTGAAGCAGAATTGATCCAAACTGTCTTCCCTAACAAACCTCTTACATGTACTACTGGGACTTTCTCTCCATCTACTGTATGTAGGGACTCAGATTGGGCAGGGCCTGCTCTGTTGGTGGAACCTCGGGTGTTAACTAACCAGGTGGCCTTTGCTAGATGCTGCTCCCAGTTTTTGAATGATCCTCCACTTAGTGCTTTCAGGGTGGTTTTTAGCAGTCCATTATATCTTTCTATTTTCCCTGAAGCTGGTGCATGATAGGGGATATGGTACACCCACTCAATGCCATGTTCCCTAGCCCAGTTGTTGATGAGGCTGTTCTTGAAATGAGTTCCATTGTCTGACTCAATTCTCTCGGGGGTACCATGCCTCCAAAGAACTTGTTTTTCAAGGCCTAGAATGGTGTTACGGGCCGTAGCGTGAGGCACAGGGTAGGTCTCCAGCCATCCTGTGGTGGCCTCTACCATTGTGAGCACGTAGCGCTTGCCTTGGCGGGTTTGGGGAAGGGTGATGTAGTCAACCTGCCAGGCTTCCCCGTACTTATACTTGGGCCATCGCCCGCCATACCATAGGGGCTTCACCCGCTTGGCCTGCTTGATGGCAGCACACGTCTCACAGTCATGGATAACCTGAGAAATACTGTCCATGGTTAGATCCACCCCTCGGTCTCGGGCCCACTTATAGGTGGCATCTCTGCCCTGATGGCCTGAGGCATCATGGGCCCATCGAGCTAGAAACAACTCTCCCTTGTGTTGCCAATCTAAGTCTATCTTTGACACCTCTATCTTAGCAGCCTGATCTACCTGCTCGTTGTTTCGGTGCTCCTCATTAGCCCGACTCTTGGGGACATGGGCATCTACATGACGGACTTTGACTGGTAGCTTCTCTACCCGAGTGGCAATGTCCTTCCACTCATCTGCAGCCCAGATTGGCTTTCCCCTACGCTGCCAGTTGGCCTTTTTCCACTTCTCCAGCCATCCCCACAGAGCATTGGCTACCATCCACGAATCAGTGTAGAGGTAGAGCTTTGGCCATTTCTCTCTTTCAGCAATGTCCAGAGCCAGTTGAACAGCTTTGAGCTCAGCGAGTTGGCTTGACCCACCTTCTCCTTCAGTGGCTTGTGCAACCTGTCTTGTGGGGCTCCATACAGCTGCTTTCCACTTCCGGTTCATCCCTACGATGCGGCAGGAACCGTCAGTGAAAAGAGCATAGCGTGTTTCTTCTGCTGGCAGTTGATTGTAGGGTGGAGCTTCTTCAGCACGTGTCACTTGTTCCTGCTCCTCTTCATCCATGAGACCAAAGTTTTCACCTTCCGGCCAGTTTGTAATTATCTCCAAAATCCCAGGGCGATTTGGGTTTCCAATGCGGGCGCGCTGAGTGATGAGGGCAATCCATTTGCTCCATGTGGCATTGGTGGCATGGTGGGTAGAGGGAACTTCTGCTTTGAACATCCATCCCAGCACTGGTAGTCGAGGTGCCAGCAGGAGTTGTGTTTCAGTCCCTACTACTTCTGAGGCAGCTTGAACTCCTTCATAGGCATCCAAGATTTCCTTCTCTGTTGGAGTGTAGTTGGCTTCGGACCCTCTGTAACTTCGGCTCCAGAATCCCAGTGGTCGGCCTCGAGTCTCCCCAGGCCCCTTCTGCCAAAGGCTCCAGGACAGGCCATTGTTCCCGGCTGCTGAGTAGAGCACGTTCTTCACATCTGGTCCCGTCCTCACTGGGCCAAGGG
>NW_026690508.1:0-13525 GCF_015227805.2 Hirundo rustica | reverse complement strand
TTCAGGTTAGAAATATGCAAACAAAGGACAGAGAATGAAAAACAAAGGATTTGTTTATGTTACATCTGCGGGAAAAAGGTAGAAAACTGCTCTAATATTCTACAGTAACTAGAAAGATCTGACTCCATTTATGAAAATCAAAAGGCTATAAAAAACTCAGAAAAAACAGGGTAACAGGGAATTGCTGTAGGTGATGGGGAAGTGGTAAAATCTGTAGGAGGAGAAGCAGAGGATGGTACTGTGGGAGGAAGGGGGGCTAGGGAAGAGGTTGTGTTTTGGGAAACTGAAGGGGTTATAACTGGGGCTAAAGAACCTTGACTTTGATTTGGGCTCGAGGAAGGTTTAATTGGGGTTGTTAAGGGATGGAGGGAGGAGGCTAATATTGGAAGGAGGTGGCAAAGGGGCTGTTGGGAGAGTAGGGGGAGAAGGTACTAAGGATTGAGGAGGAGAGGTGTTAAGGAGGGGTGATGATGGAACCACTGGGGGAAGAGGAAGAGAGGGTTCTGAAGGAGTTTGAGTTTGACTCGGGGAAGTTAGTAGGGGAACTGGGACAGGATTTTGAGGGACTTGGGGCACTTCTGGGTAAATTGGAGGGGGTAAATGGTCTAGAGGGTCCCATCTTTGATTAGTTTCATTTCTTTCTTCTTTCTCTTCCTTTCTTTCACACTTTTCTTTTTGTTTTAATTTGCAGACTTTTATATTCTCTCTACTTGTGGCTCTCTTTTGCCAACAAGCAGCATAGGCTAATTGATTTACGTCTGGATCTTCCTGAGTTCTTAGGTACTGATTTAACTGATAGCACATCCACTCATCATGTGTTCCAAACCATGGCCACTCTCCTGGTAATTTTAATTTTGGCCAGACTTCTGTGCAATAAAACACCATTTTAACCTGATCTAGTCCTTTTGTGGTCTCTAAAGAATCCCATTTAGCTAAAAGTTGTTCTAAGGGACTACCAGGTGGAATACTCTTCACTTTGTTATTTTCCTTTTGGGATTTCTTCTTCTTACTAGTACATTGTCCCATTTTCTTTAGTCTGAAAATTAAGATTTCAAAGGTGCCCTCTACTGACGGGCAACACAGGTTTTTAAGCAAAAAAATTCTTCGGCTTTTCTCACTCTACTTCAAATCTCCTGACTTAATTCTTGAACACTTCAACATAAAACTTCCAAACATTATGCTTTTCTACTCTTTCCTACACTTTTGCTTTCATTTAGGGAACAAACTCTCTCTCTTTCTACTCACTTTCCCCAACCTTCTTCACTTTCTTGGACGCTCACACTTTACTTACACCAGGGGCTCAGACTCTCCTCTGACCCCTTGAGGCGGGTCCTAATGACCTCACCTCCTATGTACCCCCACGCCTTGCCTCACCCCTGAGACTCTGGACACGCTTTGCAGCGCACGACAGGGTCCCTAGTACTAGCATCCCCTTCCGGGCCTCAGGGCCTTCCCACGCCTTAGCCCCCGCCGGGCCGGACACCTTCAGTCCGAACCCCGGACTAGACTGCCCTGTCACTAGTACCATTCCCCTCTTCACTTTTTGAAACGGAGGTAAGAGGTCAAGACTCCACACGGGTTACCTGGGGGGGTATCCCTTCCTTGTTTCCAAGGATCAACCCGAGCAGGGCCCGACCCCTTTGCCTTCCACCAGGACTGCCTTGACTACTTCTCCCCAGCGAAGCAGCCTCGGCAAGAGGGATGAGTGTGTGTGTGCAGGATGCCCGCCTTGCCTCCAAGCTGACTCCCCACCCCGGTGTCCTCGGGCTATGGGTTTACGGCCTCCTCCCTGAGACCGTGGCAGCACACCCTCTCCGGTGCGTCTGGCTCAGTCCTGGGAAGCAGGGACTCTCATGAGCTCTCGGCACCCGCAGTGTCTGGGGACACCCCGTCAACCCTGGTACGGTTTACCCACCCCTCCAGGGATTCTAACCCCTCCTAGGCTACTCTAGCCCTTATGGGGGGGACCTGCCCCTAATGCGTGCCACTCACACTCTGTTTTCCCCTGCACGCCCAGGGGAGGGGTCCTTTCTGCCCCTAAGGAGACGCCTCACTCACTAGTTTCTTTCGCTTCCCCCTTTTCCTGGCCGGCCCCCTCGCGGGGGTCCAAAACCGCGGTACCGAGGAGTCCACACTCACTTCAGAGGTCCGAGCTGCCAGGCCCCTACCTCACACCCACTCCCACTCACACGTCTCCTTTATCCGCCACTTACCCTCCGGTGCTCCTCCTCGTTGCCGGTCCCAGGCTGCTCCCGCTTGGCCAGCTGTCCCAGAGGTCCGAAGGGCGAGCGGCCGTCCCATCTTCGGTCCCTCTTCAGGCGTGGCCAGATCCCGTGCACGAGCCTCCAGAAATTGTTCTGGAAAAAAGAGAGAGTCAGAGACGTGCTCTTTTGTATGTTTATTATCAAGCTTGGCTCTGGGGGAGAGCTTGCTTGCACCCTTGGCAACGTGGAGGAGGAGATACACACAGCTTGCCTCCACAGCGAAGCTGGGGACTCCCACACCCCTCGCGGGCTTTTTCCCCTTGCCGGGGAGTCCGTTTCGCTTCACTGATCAGGGGTCATCCAGCGATGGGGGACTCCTTCTCAGGTCACGGCGACTAAATAAAGCTGCTTTGGTGGACCCCCGTACCCCTTGAACTAGTCTAAAGTGTGACTTCAGTCCTGGATTCTACTTTGATTCCCTGCTTTTCAGAGTCTCTCATTCTTGAGTCGTTCCCAGAATTCCAGTGTTCTTTATATTTGCATATTCAGATGCTATCCAACAAATGGAAGCACAGATACAGGTAATAAGGTGAATGCTTATTACCAAACAAGTAAATAAGGTGATTAATCAATATTAAAACATGAATTAGGCAAATTTCTTAAACAGAACTAGCATTAACAATCTTAATGGAATTACGTAACAAGTAAGTACCTAAAACATACATCATAAGAATAGAACTTGTTCATAACAGTCACCGCAATGCTCGCAGCTCCGAGGCGGCTGCAGCTGCAGGAGCCTTTGCACACCGCCCCCGGGGATGCCCATCCTGCCACTCCTGGCCTGTCTGTGCAGGGCAGGGGCCTGCACTCCATCATCCTGCTGCCTCCCTCCCAGCTCGGCCTTGGTGTCTCCTCCAGGTGCTGCCAGAGCTCTTGGGGCTGGGCAAGGAGTGGCACAGCCCCAACCTTCCCCTCTCTGGGACATCACCCTGCTGGCAGCTCCAAGGTTCCCCTCTGTGACATCACTGTGCTGGCAGCTCCAACGTTCCATGCCTTGGAGATGCTCCAAGGGAAGCGTCCAAAGGCACACCCAGTCATCAAACTGACCGGCCCCTGAGCACCCCGGCCTGGGCTGATGTGCAAACCTCTGCACACAGCTCCAGGAAGCTCCTCTGGCCCACCTCTACAGTGCCACAGGCAAGTGGCACATAGACTTACAGAGCTCTGCCCAGAGCCCACAGGCAAAGTGCAGAAAAGAAAAAACAGAACCAAAAGAACCCAACAACAAAAGCCACCAAGAAAAAGGCCACTCTGCCCCCAGCAGAGCTGCGCCCGCCTTCAGTATTTTCAGCTGCACTAACACACAGCACAGGAGACTGCAAGCAATGACCATTCCTCAGGCACATCTGCTGCACAAGCAGCTTGAGGACAGCCTAGTGGAAGGACTCCTCTCATCCCAGTGGAGAAAGCCCCCTTCTCTTTCTTTTCTTCCTTGCTTTGCTAGAACCAGCTGCCCTTATTCTCCCAAACACTTGCTTCTCCACCTCAGCCCTCTACACAATTGCTACAAGCACCAGCACCCGCCCAAAACTGCCTCTTGCTTGCCCACCCCCTACTCCAATGCCCCATCCCCCCTTTTAATCCCTATCCCTCCCAACTTTCACAAACCCAATCACACTGCAATCCCCACATCACACTGCTCCATGCCATGCCACACCACACCAGGCCACACCACGCCACCTCTTCAGGCCACCAAGGCCCCTGCAACCAGCCCGTGCACACTTCCAGCCATTCCAGGCCAGCCGCAGCTTTTCCGCCCACTCTGGCCCACGGCCCCACCACCCTCCCAGGGAACAAGTCCATCCCCACATCCCAACTCACTTGGCCTCCAAGCACCATCAAGACATTGCCTGTGTCCTGGTGCTGCAGGCCCATGCCAACAGGCTCTCCCAGCCACCACTGCCCCTGCTCTTCCAGCCTCTGGCCCACAAGCTGCAAGTTCATTTGCTCCCTGGGCCACCAGCCCAGCCCCAAGCCAGGGCCGGGCCCTTGCCCGCGACCTCGGCGGTCGCTGTAATGCTTGTTCTGGAAAAAAAAAGAGAGAGAGTCAGAGACTTGCTCTTTTTGTATGTTGCTTTATTATCAAGCTTGGCCTTGGGGGAGAGCTTGCTTGTTCCCTTGGCAACGCGGAGGAGGAGGTACACACAACTTCGCTTCACAGCAGAGCTGGGGACTCCCACCCCCCCTCACGGGCTTTTTCCCCTTGCCGGGGAGTCCGTTTCGTGTCGCTGATCAGGGGTCATCCAGCGATGGGGGACTCCTTCTCAGGTCACGGCGACTAAATAGAGCTGCTTCGGCAGACCCCCGTACCTTTTGCACTAGTCTAAAGTGCGACTTCAGTCCTGGATTTTGCTTTGGTTCTCTGCTTTTTAGAGTCTCTTGTTCTTGAGTTGTTCCCAGAATTCCAGTGTTCTTTTTATTTGCATATTCAGACACTATCCGGCGAATGGGAGCAGAGATACAGGTAATAAGGTGAATTCTTAATTAACAAACAAGTAAAGAAGGTGATAAATCAATATTAAAACAGGAATAAGGCAAATTCTTTATACAGAACTAGCATTAACAATCTTAATGAAATTACTTAACAATTAAGTAACTAAAACATAGATTTTTCGAATAGAACTTATTTATAACAACTCCCCCCTCCATTTCTTTGATCGAGCTTTAGCTCGCATCAATTTGTTACCTCTTCTTCTTGAAAATAAATTTTTCTACATTTTTGGAACTTTTCATATATTTCTTTGGCATTTTCATGTTCAGGTCCTTGACTCTCTATCACCATCATTTTGGTTTGTTTTTGACTGGTTGCTTTAGGGATCTGGATACTGGCTTGGACTGTGGAGGTAATAGTTCGAATTAGAAATGGGATTAGACAAGGTAAAAACATTAACCCGGTGATTGAGCAAATTATCATAAACCCAACTTTCTTCCACCAATCCCCTTTGGATGACCAAAAACTATTCCACCAGTTGGTGTCCATTAAAGGAGTCCACTCTTGATTTCCCACATAGGCTAGCTTTCTGATTTCTTTTGAGATGTTTTTAATTACTGCACTTTTATTATCAATTTCTAAACAACATTCAGACGAATTAAATTTACCACAGATTCCTCCTTCATCTGCTAAAAGGTAGTCTACAGCCAGATGTATTTGGTATATTACAGCTCTTGTTTGTGTTAGTTGGTCACTGATGTGGTCTAATGCGAGAGCTGTTCGGTTAGATACCATTTCTAGGACAGCCTGGAGCCTGGTGATTCTATTTAACATGTAGATTGGAGTGCGATACCCCCAGGACCCGTCCTGTGCCCATGTAGCTGGTCCATAGGTTTTAATGATTTCTTCTGGGGTCCATATTTTTCCTTTCCATTTTTGGTCTCCACCAATTGTTAGAGTATCTCTTTTCTTTCGTTCGACCTTTCCTAGATTGTCATATACTGGGACTCCTAGGTGTGCTCCTAATTTCTTGGGTAATAGGAAGAAAGCTGGCTTTATGATCCCTATTGTACAGCTTCCTGACCAATCCCCAGGTAATTTTGTATAAGCAGTATCCCCACAGATCCAGAACAGGTGATTTGGAGCTTCCCAGTAATCTTCCCTAGTTTCAAAAGGCTGTTGCCAAAACCGAGACAGTTCTTTTATTCCCCAAAAAGGATTTATAGCTTTGTCAATACATTCATATAATTCATACTTTTCATTAAAGATACATTTTTCAGTGTTCTCAGTTGACCAATACTTGTTAGGCCCTCTGAGAACCCATTTAGCACTTAAGTTTATCACTATTATATACCTTTTACACATTAATTTTCCTACAGGGGTTTGATACCTGGTTCCTGTCCTCATGATACATTCTTCCCCAATGATTTTAGATTTGAGATCCTACTTCTCTCTTCCTCTTGTTCTTAGACTTCGTGTATTCTGCTCAGTTTGCTTCTATTTTAGAATTTCTAGAGGGCTTAAACTAATTCCTTCCCAAGGCCATATTTCAGACATTTGTGTGCCTCCACATATCCAGCACTCGGTTAAATTTAATTCTCGACGGATTCTTTCTACTAAGTCAATGAACAGGTTTTTTCCTGATGGGATGTCTAGGCTTTTTTCAAATTTTGTTGTCAACACTTTTTCTTTGATTATATCTCTTAATCCTTTTTGATCTGCTTCAAAGCATAACCAAGTATCTCCTATAGGACATTCCCCAAATAGGCGCTGTGCATAACTAGCTGTGTTTTTTGTGGTCCGATAAACTTTTCCATCCTCTTGGCAAGTATTCAACTGGGAGTGGTCAAAGCAGTTTGGGTTCACGTTAGTATGGACCCTGAATAAGGATCTGAGATCCTCTCCATCGTACACTGGATGGTAGCAGTTAGTACAGGCTTTTGTTTCATAGGTGTGCTTTATGAACATCATCAGTACGATCCCTCCCAAGAGTCCGGTATGGGCCATCCTTCCTGGATCTCTTGCTCCACCCGGCCTTGCCTCTTGGAGTAGAGAGGTCTCCTAAAGAACCCACTTACATGCTTCCACTTCCCTTCCCTATTAATTTAGTTGCCCTTAGAGAATGTTCTGTAGGAGATACACCTTTGTTTTCAAAAAAAACCTTATACTCTTTTAATTTATCTATTACTTGAATTTGTTCAAACTGCTACTTATAAAACTTAACAACTTTTAAAATTAACATATAAGAAAACTTAAACTTATTTAAAACACTATTTATAAAGCTTAAACAATATTTAAAATTAATACAAAAAAAACTTAACTCTTTTTTAATATATCTATTACTTAAACTTATTTAAATTGCTAATTACAAAAAAAACCTAATTTAGGTTTACATAAATTAACTCTTATTGTGCCCCCCCCCCCTTTTTTTTTTTTTTGAGTCCATTGATTTGGGGAGAAGCAACTGAAAAAAAGTTTTTCACAGTCTCTGTTATCTCTTATTTCTTTTTAAAGGTTAATTTCAAGTCTTTCGGGTGTGGTGTTACTGTCCACTCGGTTTCATCCGGTGAGGGTGCTGAACTCGGGTTCTCTCCAGGAGGGGGTAATGCCCCTTTAACTGTGGTGATGTGGGTCCATCCTTTTTCTTCAGTGCGCACTGCTGTGTGAGTTGTTAACAGTACTTGGTAGGGACCTTCAAACTTCGGGGTCAGCGGGGTATTAGTCCACGTTTTGATCAATACCCAATCTCCAGGATTGATATTATGCACGTTTGCATCCAAAGGGGAAGTTTGAGGAAGATATCCCTTCTTTCTGAGATTTTCTAGGGTTTGTCCAATGGTTTTTAGATATTTTCTAGTGACTTCCTCTCCTTCCAGGTAGTCTTTAGAACTATAAGGAGATAACAAAAAGGGAAGCCCGAATAACATTTCATATGGTGACACTCCTATATCTGGTCGTGGTTGTGTTCTGATTCGTAATAATGCTACGGGTAAGCATTTAAGCCAATTTAGTTGAGTTTCTGCTATTAGTTTAGTTAGTACATTTTTAATGGTCTTGTTCATTCTTTCTACTCTGCCTGAGCTTTGGGGATGCCATGGGGTGTGTAACCTCCATTTTATCCCTAAGGCTTGTGTTACCTGTAGTAGAATTTGTGCTGTGAAATGTGGCCCTCTATCTGAATCAATATTATTTATCAGCCCATACCGAGGAAGGATATCTTCTAATATTATTTTTGTTACTACTTCTGCTGTTTCTCTTTTTGTAGGGAATGCCTCTACCCAGTGGGTAAGGTGATCTATGATCACGAGCAAGTGTTTGTAACCTTGAACATGGGGCATCTCAGTAAAATCAATTTGCACGTTCTGGAAGGGCCTTAAGGCTAACTCCCTCCCTCCAGGCTCAGTCTTCCTCATAACTTTTTGATTTATTTTCTGACATATTATACATCCTTGAGTAACTGCTTTTGCTAATTCGTGTACTCCAATACATAGGTTTTCCCTTAGGAAATGGTCACATAACCCCTGGGTTCCCCAGTGGGTTAGATTATGTATTTCTGTAAGTATTTTTCGGGCTAGGGCTTTATTCAAGAATTTCCGTCCGTCAGCTGTTAACCACACTCCGTGTTCCCCCTGGTGTAATCCAAATTCTTTTATTGCTTTCTGCTCTTTTTCACTAAACATCTGCTCTATCTCTTCTTTTTCTTTTCTTGGTATTTTCTCCAATTTGAGGATTTTTACTGGTTCTCCTGGTTCTAAAGCTGCTTCTCTGGCTGTTTTATCAGCTAACTGGTTTCCCCTTATCTCGGGCATATTTCCCTTTTGATGCCCTTTTATGTGAACTACTGCAATTTCTACTGGTTTTTGTAAAGATTTTAACACTGACTTTATTAATTCTGTGTGTATTAAGTCTTTCCCTTTTGAATTCAAATATCCCCGTCCTTCCCAAATTTTCCCAAATGTGTGCACAATACCAAAGGCATATCTAGAGTCTGTGTAAATGGTCCCTCGGTCATCTTTAAGTAAGTCTAGCCCTCTCTTTAGTGCATATATTTCACAGCACTGCGCTGACCAGTTACTTGGTAACTTTCCCTTTTCTAAGAATTCTATTTTCTCTCCCTCAATCACAGAGTATCCGGATGTTCTTTTCCCTTCCACCACTCGGGATGACCCATCTGTGAACAATACTCTCCCATATGGAAGGGGTGTGTCTTCTAAATCTTCTCTCACTTTTGTCTGCATATCAATGGGTTCTAGGCAATGGTGTTCTGTTCCTTCAGTGGGCTCACCAGAGAGAAATTGGGCTGGATTTAAGCTTTTTGATGTTGTTAGTTCTAGGTTATCTGTATTTATTAGTATAATTTCATATTTTAGGATTCTAGAATCTGTGAGCCACTTTTGAGCTCTCTGGCTTAAGATTGCTTTCAAATCATGTGGAGTATGTACCTTTATCTTTCCCTGTAATGTTAACTTTTGAGACTCCTCTATCAAAATAGCTGCAGCTGCGACTGCTTGGAGGCAAGCCGGCCATCCCCTGGCAACTGGATCTAATAGTTTTGATAAAAATGCCACAGGCTTTCGGTATCCTCCCCATTCTTGGGTTAAAACTCCATATGCTATTCCTTTCTCGGTGTTTACAAACAAATCAAACTCCTTTTTAAGATCTGGTAAGCTTAAAACTGGTGCTGAGGATAATTTCTCTTTTAGATCTTGTGGCTGCTTCTCGTCACTCTCTGTCCAATTAATTGGTTCCTGGTCTATTAATTTATCATAGAGAAATTTGACCCCTTGAGTGTACTTATCTATCCAGTGCTTGCAGTACCCGAACAGGCCTAGAAGTTTCCTTACGTCTCTCTTAGTTTTTGGAGGTGATATAGATACTATTCCTGAAATTCTTGCAGGGCTTAACCTTTTACTCCCCTTTCCAATTATGTGTCCTAAATAAGTGACTTCAGTTTCTACAAACTGCAGTTTACTTTGAGATACTTTTAACCCCTTTTCTCCAAAAAAGTTTAGAAGTTGTATACTTACATCTTTAACTTCTTTCTCTGTCTCTCCTGATATTAATAAATCATCCATGTATTGCAAAATTTGAACTCCTTCTTTGGGACTAAACTGTTCTAATAATGTCTCTAGGGCCTGTCCGAAGATATTTGGCGATTCCGTATATCCCTGCGGTAACCGCGTCCACATTAGCTGTTGTTTTCTTCCCCTGTCTGGAAGTTCCCATTCAAAGGCGAACCAATCCCTACACTCTTCTGCTAGGGACATGCCCAGAAAGCATCCTTTAAGTCTATCACTGTGAACCAGGTATGCTCTCTTGGAATTTTACTCAGCAAGGTATAGGGGTTAGGTACTACTGGGTGTCGAGCAATAGTTCTTTTATTTATTTCTCTCAAATCCTGGACTAATCTAAACTTTCCCTCATCTTTCTTTATGGCCAATATAGGGGTGTTATGAGGGGACATACAGGGTTCTAGGATATTTTCTTTTAAAAGATGCTCAATTACTGAAGCTAGACCTTTCTTTCCTTCTGGTGACATTGGGTATTGCTTGACTCTGATGGCGGGGGTATCTTTTTGCATTTCTGTCTTAATGGGAGGGATATCTAAACACCCATACTTTCCCTCTTGTCCTAGGTTACAATGTAAAATGTGCCCAAAGTATGTATTCTATCACCATCTACATGAAATGTTGTTGTACACCACTGTTTCCCGTGCCCCCTCCCTCCAGACTATCTTCTGTTAATGGCCCATCAATACCGCCCTGCATGACTCATAGATAACTCTCCCCAGGAGCTATCTCTGTTTAATAGGCAATCAAGGACCCATTGCAAAACTGATAAAATGATATCAGTCCATTGTGAGATGCTCCGCCCAGGGGGAGGAGCCAAGCATTCCCACCTGGATATAATCGGGGCCTTGGGACAGCACAGGCAGCCTTACCCACTGGACTCCCAGAGGACAAGAGCTACCAGACCTTTCTGCAAGAACACTGCTTCAACAAGACCACTTCATCTGGACTGCCACCACCACGGTTTCAGGTTGTATTCTGACTCTGTCAGTGATCTTTTGTACCATTGCATGTGTTTTATTTTATTTTACTTTTTTTTTCCTCTCCTATTAAATTGTTTTTTCTGACTTGGAGTCTCTCGCTGGTTTTGCCTTCAAGCCAGCACACCTCTGTAGCCCACCCTTCTGGATTTATCTCTTGTATATCCCCTTGGGTCAGTTTCATGATATGCACAACCATTTTTCCATCTTTTGGGATAACTCCTACTCCGAGCTGCACTTGTAAGTCTCTGCCTAGTAAATTGGTTTCTGTATGTGGTAAATAAAGAAAATCAGCTACACAATACTTTGAGTTCCCTTTTATCTCTACTCCTTCAATTATTAATGCTCGAAAGGGCCTCCCTTCAGCCCCAAACACTTCACAAGTTTTTGTCCCGATTGTTACCCCTGTTGGTAATTTCCTTAAACTTGACCTATCAGCTCCTGTGTCTACTAAGAATTCATATTCTTCACTTTGGGGCCCCACATCAAAGTTTACTAGAGGCTCATCTTGTTGTTCCATTGGGTCCCCTATTTTATAGAGCCTCTGACACCCCTAATCCTCCCCTTTCAGCACCCTCTCCAGGGCATCTTGCTCCCTTGCAATAGCTTCATCAAGGGATAATTTCTTACAGTCCCTTTTTAAATGCCCTATTTCACCACAGTAATAACAAGTTCTATTCTCTCCTGAGTTACTTCTTTTTAAATTTCCCCATGGTGGTACTATGGGTGACTTTGGTTCTTTAAATGAGGGTCTTGGTCCTCCCTCACTAGATTTCAAAGAGGAGTTTCTCTGGTTTTCTGCTACTCCAGTACTTTCTCTTGCTACAGCTACCATAATGCGAGCCTTGGCTCTAGCTTTTTCTTCTTCTCTCCTCAAGTAAACTTTTAAGGCTTCCTTTAATAATTCATTAATACTTTTCTCCTGCCAATCTTCAATTTTTTCTAATTTTCTCCGTATATCTGGCCGTGACTTTGTTACAAACTGCAGTTTTAGAATTACTTGTCCTTCAGGACTATCAGGGTCTATGCTTGAATATAATTGAAAATTTCTTTTTAATTGGTTTAGCCAAGTGGCAGGAGTCTCATCTTTTTCTTGGGACCCATCAAAGGCTAATTTAGTATTATTCCCTCTGGGGACAGATTCTCTTATGCCTCTTACTATCAAGGACCTATAGTCTCTCATATTTTGTCTTTCTTCTTCTCGATTTGGGTCCCACCCTGGGTCAGCTATCGGTAATTTATGATCTCCAGGTGGCCCTAACCAATTTTCCCTTTCCCAGATTTTGATACTTGCTGTTCTGATCATTCGTATTTCCTCAGGGGAGAACAAGATGTTTAATATAGAATTTAACTCTCCCCAGGTATAAACATTGGGTCCAAGGAATTGGTCTACCTGTGTGGCAATACCTATGGGATCTTCAACTAAATTTCTTAGCTATTTCTTAAATCCTCTTACCTCAGAGGCTGTTAATGGGGCATTTACAAATCCTACCTCTCCAATCACTCCTCCCATAGGCACTTCTCTGAGGGGAAAAAGTCTTTCTGGCTTTAAGGCTTTTGATCTGGTGTTACAATAGGGTCCTTCACTTACATTATCAACTGATAACACTGTCTGGGTTAGGAATGCCTGGGGATTTCCAGGAGAATGGAATGACTCATGAGAGTCTGTAGGGGTTTTGGTTAACTCCCAATTATGGGGTGGCAGAGGAATTACTGTAGGTGAGGGGGAGGTAGTAAAATCTGTAGGAGAAGCAGAGGATTGTACTGTGGGAGGAAGGGGGGCTAGGGAAGAGGTTATGTTTTTGGGAAACCGAAGGGGTTATAACTGGGGCTAAAGAACTTTGACTATTGGAAGGAGGTGGCAAAGGGGCTGTTGGGAGAGTAGGGGGAGAAGGTACTAAGGATTGAGGAGGAGAGGTGTTAAGGAGGGGTGATGATGGAACCACTGGGGGAAGAGGAAGAGAGGGTTCTGAAGGAGTTTGAGTTTGACTCAGGGAAGTTAGTAGGAGAACTGGGACAGGATTTTGAGGGACTTGGGGCACTTCTGGGTAAATTGGAGGGGGTAAATGGCCTAGAGGGTCCCATCTTTGATTAGTTTCTTTCCTCTTTCTCTTCCTTTCTTTCACACTTTTCTTTTTCTTTTAATTTGCAGACTTTTATATTCTCTTTACTTGTGGCTCTCTTTTGCCAACAAGCAGCATAGGCTAATTGATTTACGTCTGGATCTTCCTGAGTTCTTAGGTACTGATTTAACTGATAGCACATCCACTCATCATGTGTTCCATACCATGGCCACTCTCCTGGTAATTTTAATTTTGGCCAGACTTCTGTGCAATGAAACACCATTTTAACCTGATCTAGTCCTTTTGCGGCTTCTAAGGAATCCCAATTAGCTAAAAGTTGTTCTAAGGGACTACCAGGTGGAATACTCTTCACTTTGATATTTTCCTTTCGGGATTTCTTCTTCTTACTAGTACATTGTCCCATTTTCTTTAGTCTGAAAATTAAGATTTCAAAGGTGCCCTCTACTGATGGGCAACACAGGTTTTTAAGCAAAAAAATTTCTTCGGCTTTTCTCACTCTACTTCAAATCTCCTGACTTAATTCTTGAACACTTCAACATAAAACTTCCAAACATTATGCTTTTCTACTCTTTCCTACACTTTTGCTTTCATTTAGGGAACAAACTCTCTCTTTCTACTCACTTTCTCTAACCTTCTTCACTTTCTTGGACGCTCACACTTTACTTACACTAGGGGCTCAGACTCTCCTCTGACTCCT